>NW_009260397.1:958097-960907 GCF_000687185.1 Egretta garzetta | reverse complement strand
GAGCTGTCCGGGGGAGCCGGCCCAGAGGACGCGGGGCTGAGCCCTGGGGGTGAACCCGGGGAAGGAAAGAGGAAGAGGGAGGGTGAAGAGCGGCTCTGCGCGCAAGGACAGAAGAAGCTAAAGAAGAAACAACAGCCTCGCAGCTTCTCTGAAGAAAGGGCAGCTACTGAGGAGGCAGCAGATGGCAGCACTCCCTCGAAGAAGAAAGAAAATAGAAGGAAATCAAAAGTGCCTCAGGAGAGGACTGAAGCAGGTAACGATAAACTGGGGTCACTTCGGTCGACAGTTCCAAACCGAGTAGATGTAAGTTGCCCTTTTACTTGCCGAATTTACCTGATGGTAAATTTTGTTTTCCTTTGCTTACTATCTAATTCATTTTTTAGAGGAAAGCCCCATATTGCAAACTTTGAGCATCAGTTTAGTGTAAGGGAAGGAGGGAAGCATGTCGCCTGACTCTTCAGTTGCTTCCATACCAACAAAGGGATGTTTGGCTTTTACACTTGGATTTAGGAAGAAAGAGGAGCTGGAAAGTTGTTGCTTAAGTCCTACACTGTAAAATGTTCCCTACCTCCCTGCTTTGTAGCACATTCTGACTGGTAGCCTTGTATTCCTGTTATCCAAATTCCAGATTCTGAACAGGAAGACAGAAGCAACCTTAAAAATAAGTCTTCTAAAAGGAAGAAGAGGGATGAGGAAACAGAGGAAGCTGAAACACGGAAGAAAGAGAACAGTGAAAGAGCTGAAGAAAATCAAAGCACAAAGGATGAGCTGTCCTTAGCAGCCTCAGAGGAAGAGGCAAATCCTCCACCCTCCAGTTTGATGGTTCTTGGAGACTATGACAGAAAGCCAGTGCAGAAGGTAACTTGCTTGACTGAATTTTGATGATGGTCAGGAATGAACAGGCATCCTTACCAGCTTATTTAATGTATCGCATTGCCTGTTTGACAGCAGAAATGCTTTGTTTTTCTCTTTTCCCTCGCCTCAGGTTCAGCCATTCATACCACAGTGGCTTGCTCAACCCAAACTAGTGCAAAAACGTATCAAAGATAATCTAGTTCCAATCAGGGATGTTCCAGGAATTCATCCCAGGCTGTTGAAAAAGCTGCAAATGAATGGGATAGAGTCATTTTTTCCAGGTACCTTGATAGTGCTTTTGTGTCTTTCTGAATTGACTTATGTACTTCTTGCAGTCTGTTGCTGTGTATTTTATGTAGTAGTCAGTGAAGTAAAATATAGAACAAAACCAAGTTTAGTGCATGAAAGTGATTGTACCAGTTTTAACCCTTCACTTTCAAATCTTTATCTAGGCTGAGTAATTGAAATCTGTTATCTAGTCAAATGCAGCTCCCCTAAATATGCTGACTTGGAGTAATAGCTCACAACTGCCACAAGAGGGGGGTCTTGCTTGTGTCCTCCCATTCCCCCCTTATGCCAGGCTTGTGCTTTACTTCCTTACCTTCCATCATCTCTGCTTCTAATCAGACATCTCTGGGAACCTGTTCAACTCATTAAAGCGGCAGAAAACTGTTCAAGCAAGAAAAGCTGTTGGTTTTCCATTATTTTACTGGTTTTGTAGACAAGTACAATAAACAGCAGCTCCTAAATAAGTAGAAGACACAGCTGGAAGCAGGGATAAGGAGAGGGAGAGAAGGGAAGAAGGTGAGATCTCTGACCTTCAGCCAATTACTTGGCCCAGCTGAGCCTGCAGGCTTAGACTGTATCAGAGACTCATCAAGGTTACATTGGAATGTGACAGCATGCGTCTTCTCTTTTTTAAGTATGCTATTACATAATGTTTGAATTTAAATGCTATTGCTTGTTTTGTTCTGGGAGATCTTAAGAGGTTGCTGATAGCCACTTCTTATGTTTTCTCATAAATCATGTCCAGTTTATGGCACTTGGCAGTAGATGAATCAAGCAGTGCCATGCTCTGTCTGGTAGAGATGGTGACCACTGAAGTCATACATCGTGTGCGTCACTGAGCATGGTCTTGTCACGGAGCTAGATCCCCTGGCTGCTAAACCTCATAGATAAAGCAAAGTTGGCCAGTTTGTCAGGGCTTGTCATGGGACAGGGAGAGGAGAGAGTTCATGTGTGACAGCCAGAGCTGTTGTCTGTACAGGATTCTGTGCTTCAGTCCTTCTGCAGCAAACTTGAATGACTCCAAAGCAGGCAGGAGTTGTGCATTTTGCTCCTTGGCGTGTAAGGCTGCGTTGCTGTGTTGGCATATTCTGGGTTTATATAAGAGTAGTTTGTACTTCAAAGAAAGGATGCTTACAGACAAATATTCATAGCTTTTAAACCTGCCCAGTGCCATCCTAACATGAGAACGAGAAAACAGATATGAATTGAAAATTATATTTAACACAGTAACATCCTAGCTCACTACTAGAAATAGCTGAATTCTTGGAGAGGGGAATCTCTGTATTCAGTGCTAAGCTTCCATGAGTGAACAAGAACTGGGTAAGACCAGGTAGCATCTATTAACAACTGGTTTTGATTTCTTCCTCTCTTATGTCTATAGCAACAACAGTACAGATGTGGAAGCCGATTCATTGTCTATAACTTGTTTTCTGGATACACTGGTTTTAGCCCAGTTAACTCTGTAGTTAATGTTTGTTTCCATTTTTGTTCAGTTCAAGCAGAGGTGATTCCTGCTATTCTACAGAGTGCATCCAATGGGTATTTGATGGGGCAGGGAGGATACCGCCCCAAAGACATCTGTGTCTCAGCACCTACTGGCAGTGGTAAAACCCTGTCTTTTGTCATACCCATAGTACAGGTGAGTTTACCCCCAGTGAAACATCTGT
>NW_009260397.1:949730-957711 GCF_000687185.1 Egretta garzetta | reverse complement strand
GAAACTTGAACTTAGAAGTAGGTCAAAAAGCTAAGGCATTTGTGGCTGCAAAGCAGCAGGGTTTTAGCTCAGAGCTGTCTCGGGGAGCTATATGAGCCTCCTTCGTCTCAGCATCCCACTCCTTTTCTCAGACGACAGGCACAGGATGAGGATTTGGGAGGATGGAGGGGAGTAAAATGGAAACATAAAACTCTGTGAGGATATGTCAAACCCATCTCTTATCACTAGGGTAGATACAAGAACCCCTTTCTCTCCCCGCTGCTTTCAGGGACTCATTTGGCCTTTGCTTTGGCAGGTTCTGCTAGATCGAGTAGTTTGCCAAGTGCGAGCTCTGGTTGTTCTGCCCACCAAAGAACTGGCACAACAGGTATGTGGCTCTTCACCTTCTCTCTGAGCAGAACTGGACCAGGGGAAAAGCTGGTGCAGTCAGTACTTGGCTTGGGTGTTCTGTGAAGCAGGTTGAAGACCCTGTCAGCGGGTTTGATGTTAGTGTAAAGGAAGGTATTACTTTAAGTGATTTCATTGTGGCTAACAGAGCCCATCTCTTTGCAGGTGAGTAAAGTGTTCAACATTTACACTGACGGGACAGGTCTGAAGGTCGTTTTGATTACTGGCCAGAAATCTTTTGCAAAGGAGCAGGAGATGCTTGTCCAGAAAAAGTAGGTTAAAAGGTCTTTTGATAAGGTTTATAGAGATTGTAAACGATTTAATCTCAGTAAGCAGAGGTCAAAATATAGGTTATTGCATCACACCATCGTGCAATAATGATTTTGGATAGTGGGTTTATATGGTAAACACTGTTTTTTCTGTCTTTGTCAAAGTGCCTGCTACTACCCCTTTTTGTGATTGTTATGTTTTACTAGATTTTTGGGGTTCTTCACCAGCTGAATAGAATGTGAACATTTGCCTTATACCCAGAGGTACAAATGATTGTTCCAGGACTTTGCTGCAACTGAACTTTTTTTAAGAGCAGTGAAGAATGACATTTTTTGTTTAAAATGAGGGTTTAGTGTCCAACACTGCCTTTGCATGCTTTCAAAGTAAAGTGTATGTTTGAATTTTACTATTTCTCAGTTAAGTGAATAGTAGGAAAATCTTAAGGTCTGCTGACTGAGGATCTCTGTTACTGGCTTTACGGTGTAGGGAGAAACTTACTGATGGGCTGCTTGTTCTTTCAGAGTGACAGGCTACTGCAGCCTGGCTGATATTATTGTGGCTACACCAGGGCGGCTCACAGATCACATTAGCCAGACCCCGGGGTTCAGCCTGACACAGCTTCGCTTCCTGGTGAGTACTCCACAGGTCTCCCATCTTAGTGCAGGGTCCATTACAGCTGTAATTCCTGCTTTGTTCTTGCATGGTACATAAATATATCTCTGTGGGAACTGTTGTGTCAGCCTGGTCTATGCTCCAGATTGCTCAGGCAGTGGTCTCAAGACAAGGTGTTTTATTTCAACTTGTGACTCCCAAGCATCCACCCGCTTCCCCTTCTCTCTTAGCCTCTTGCAAACACAAACTCAGAGTAAAGCATTATTGGTCAAGGTCAGGGTAAATTATCGGACTTCCACCGCATGGGAGTCTGTGCAGAGACATAGTTGCAATCTTCTTTAGGATATGGAGATTTTTATCTCTTATTTGGAGACATGGATTGGATTTATGTGCAGATGAACAGGCGTAGTTTGAATGTCAGGCTGGCTACTGAGTCAATGAAATAAAAGCAAACTTCAGTTTTGGGGTAGAAACTTCTGCCTTCATTTGATAATGGTAACATTACAAATGGAAAACAAAAGCTGACTAATACTAGACAGTATTTAGCAGGTAGTGTTCTTCATCCTTGTGCATTCAGATTGTAGATGAAGCTGATCGTATGATCGATGACATGCACCAGAACTGTCTGAACCAAATCGTCAAAGCTGCATTCCAAGTAGAAAATGACTCTGGCTCCAACATGCTTTTTCAGAGGACCAAACCAGGGCCTGTAACAGCAGCCAGGTAAGTTGCCAAATGCATTTCTTTGAAGTGGTAGCACGGACACCAGCACATAGGTTCCACTGCCCTGCTTCGCAGTGCTCCCCTCACAGGCACTCCCAAAGCTTGCTTAGTCTGAGAAATCTCTGCCAAAGTAAGGCAGTGAACAGCTGATACTAGAGAATGTCTTTTGGACTGAAGCCTAAGAATTGTTTTCTCCAAACTTTCCTTAACTAGATTAAAGGAGCATCAAAAGAATGCACAAATATTGCAAGTCTGTGATTCATTTGCACAGTAACTACAGTAATGCCCTCTGGCAAGCTGAGTAATGGATTTGAAAGAAAGCTCTTGGAATTATCTATCTGCAGCTGCTGCTTTCATACAGCATGGTAGAGATGTGTCAGAAACTGAAATCAGCGACCAAGGAAGGAAGCAACTAGAATTAGGATGCAAGGATGTGTGTGGGGATAGCAGATGCACGGGTTGTGCAGTTGGTTGAGAGTGCTGATCTGTTCTGTCTGTGGGCTCCACCATAAAACAAGGGTGGAAACGAACCTACAGGCAGGTCCCTAAACAGGAAAAGAGCATCAGAGTGAGCTAATTGTTTCCCTCATAGCATCATCTAAAGGCACTTGTGGAGGAACTCCTTTGCCCCATCCTCAAAGCTCAGCTTCCATGTGCTATTTATTTCAGCTCCTGCTATCCTCAGATGCCATTACAGAAACTGTTGTTTTCAGCCACACTGACCCAGGACCCAGAGAAACTGCAGCAGCTGGACTTATTCCAGCCTCGCCTCTTCACATCTGTCTATTCTGAGAAAAAAACACTTGGAGATGGAACAGAGACTGAACAAGATACTAATAAGAAGTATACGCTCCCCGAGGGGCTATCGGTATAATGTTAATTCTCTTGAATAAGTTGAAGATTTGTTTAACTCTGGAGTACCTAGTTATGTTTTTACTCTATAAACAAATATGTCTTTCCTATGATTCCTTGCATCACAGAGGTGCTGGGAGAAAGTGGCTTTGGGAGTATTTATGATCCAGAGAGCTCTACCTTTCCCCATTTGTTTTCTCATTATTTAATGTTCATTTGGTTAAGAGTGGTTTTATTGTTGTGTTTTTTTTGTTTTTTTTTTTATAAAACTCTCTTAATGCAGAATTAAGTTTACAAGCAATGGGGAGTGGAGATATAAAGTAATAGTAATGTATTGGCACTTCCGTAGAACATGAATTTCAAGGCATGTAGATACAGGTCACCCTGTAGACAAGAAGGCAGTGCGCGTTGTTACTCGCCGTGGAGAAGTGAGAACAGTGGAACAACACAGATCTCCTGTCTCCACCTTGTATTGTATCCTCCCGGCCTGTGACTTCTTCTGAAGGGAGTAGTGTTGTGGGGTCTGGTTTTGCTGCTATTAGTCAGTCGCAAAACATCCAGCCTGTGTAGGTCATGGACAGGTAGCAAGTTTGAGAGAAGACAGCCTTGGCAAGAAGTAATTTTTCTCTCTGAACTTCTTCCCTGTCGCCTGCAGCAATGCTATGTGCCTTGTGACTTGAATTCCAAGCCTTTGCTCCTCTTGCATTTCATGCTGACAATGAAATTTACCCGCGTGTTGTGCTTTACCAACTCCAGGGAAGCTTCTCACAGGTGAATATATGAATGAGATCACTATCATAGGTATCTGTCAAGTAATGTTAGAGAGGTGATGAAGTGACTGTTTCTATCTCATTTACTTACAGATTGTTCCTGCTGGTTCAAGCCTTTGGTAGAGTTGCTGTGGCTGAATTTTCTTCTCGGTTACCTCCAAATGAGAGACAGAGAACCATGAAGGAATTTGAACAAGGAAAAATACAACTGTGAGCATCTCAGATGAGTTCCCTGCATATCTTCCAACATAGGCTATTTCCAGTGTGAAAAGCTAGGTAGAACCCAGAAGACATTTAAATGGGGTCCTGTCTAAAGCAGCATGCAGAAACCAACTTACAGAATGGGTGTGAGACCTGGGACGCATGACTTTGAATTGTTGCCCCTGCATGTGACTTGGCCTGTTGTGATCTAGCTGTAATCTGAGTTTCTGTGTTGTTTTATAACAAGCAGTAAATGTACCTGCTTGTTCATATAGCTGCCCAAAACACATTCAGTTGTAAAAATCTTAAGTTTTATGTCTGTGCTTCGGATCTGGCGCTTTTCGGAAGAAAATGGATGTTGGTGCTAGAATTCTATATAGTATTAGTTCTTCCTGCCAAAGAAACCCCTGGTCAGCCTGGCATACAGGTTTAGTTCTGTCCATGTGTTTTGATTTGCTTTGTGATTCTGGTAGCTATATGGGATTGCATCTGTGGAATGTCTCTGAGAGGAAGGTAAATACTTATTTACTCGATTTTATTTTTATTCAAACCCTGTGTTTAAATTCATTCTTGACTACTGGAATTTTGTGCCTCGCTCTCTGCGTTCAGTGCCTTTATGAAATGCTCAGATAGTTTACGGGTTTGTAACCTCCAATGTGGTGGGAGCCACCTGGCTTGGTGTCACATGCTTGGAGAACCTGGGAACACCCAGTAACTTTTCATGCACAGCAGGAGGCAACAAGGCTGTAGTGATGCTTGGAGGTCTGCGGGCAGCTAATAATGCCAGTGAAAATGAGGAGTGATTTATAATGCTGCTGTCATGCTCAGAGGTCAGAGTCTGCCTGCCCGACTCCAACAGAGATTAGCAAGAGTTCTGCTGTGTCTGCTTGTGTTTTGCTTGTGCATGTAGTGCAGGAGGTGTTACCTGAAAATGACTTTATGTACATTTAAAACCAGGTTAATCAGCACAGATGCCACTGCACGAGGGATTGACGTTAAAGGAGTGAATTATGTAATAAACTATGATGCACCTCAGTTCATCAGGACATATATTCACCGGTAAGAGAACCAGAAACAAAAGGAAGATGTTTGAGCTTGGTTTACTTTGAAATATTTAGCAAAGGTGGCATGCACTTGAAAGGGTTTTTAACTTCGGATTATTTTTTTTTACTTTAATATGCAAATAGCTTTCTAATCAAAATTAAGCGCATAGCATCCCCAGAGTAATGCAGTACTGAAACAGAGAACTAGCACCCTGTTACAGAAAGTGTATTTTATGGGAGCTAGAAATACTGTCCTGGACAGCATCGAGTACTGGGTTTCTAGACATTCAGAAAACTGCAGCAGCTTAGCAGCTGTGAATGAGCCCTGGAAGCGTTCACTGTTTGTAACATATGCCTACTCCTCCTGGGCTAACCTCAGAAACCTCAGAATCAGACTTACTTAAATCTGGAGAATTTCTGAACCAGACACTTGGAGCTGATAACGGCAGTGACTACATGGCTAAACTGACTTGACGCTACTTTTTCTGATTTCAGAGTTGGAAGAACGGCTCGTGCAGGAAAAATGGGTGTCGCTTTCAGTTTGGTCCTTAGAATTCAGGTATGTTGGTGTGGGATCATTTAGGGGCATAAGGAAGATAAGGTTCATACTACTTCCCACCTTTTCCAGTCAGCTGAGCTTTGTACTTGGAAGCTTCAATTATTTCCTGACTAGGCCTCACCTTCCAAAACATGCTCATTTTCTAGCAGATAGGCAGTGGGGTGTCTCATCTGCTGTGTCTGCTTCGTTATGCAGGAACGTAGGTTTCTGCGGATGTTGAAGGATGCTGGCATCCAAGACATAAAGAAGCACCCGGTGAAGGGCAACTCATTAAAGCCGTTGTTGCAGCAATATGAGGAAGCGCTGTGTAAGCTTGAGAAGACAGTCAAGGTAATTGAAACGGGGAAGAAAATTAAAAAATCAAACTGCAACTTGTACAGTTTATTGCAACTCATGACTAGCACAAGCATTTGTGTCCAGGATCCTTTTCCTTCAACTGAGACGTTTCCATTTCAGTGTGAAGGCAGCATTTGTGGGGGCATCATTATGAAATACTCAGAAAGGGTGGGGAGGGGAGAAAGAGCTTTTCTGTTAAAAGTAAGGTAGGCAGCATCCCTGGAGGTATTAAAAAGACGTGTAGATGTGGCGCTTAGGGACATGGTTTATTGGAGGATTTAGCTGTGTTAGGATTATGGTTGGACTTGATCTTAAGGGTCTTTTCCAACCTATATGATTCAATGATTTGTTGTGGTTGTTCCTTTTCTATTCTGCCTTTCTCTTCACCTCTGGAGCTGGAATTTTGGCAACTACCCAGAGGAAGGCAAACAAAGTGCAGGGATTAAACCTGTTGTCCTTACAGAGTTTTAAGACTGTAATTTATAGCCATGCTGACTAGAAATTGGGTGTTCCAAGCCAAGAAAGCATCTTCTGCAGGCCCTCCTTTATACACCAGTGGGAAGGTTGAGAGCTTTCAGACAAAGGCAGGGGTAGCATTTAACTTGCCAGATGGGTAGATTGGGGATCCATAATAGACTTTGTGCTGTATGATGTGGGCAAGTGTTCTGCTCTTTCATTTGAGGACTCCTGATAAACATGCGTCCTTGAAAAATGATGATTTTGAGTTGTAGACCGGGAATGTTTGAGAACGGGGGCAGAAAGGATTATTAAATTGTCCCATTGCTCCCCAGCATCCTTTCTGTGTGACTCTGAGACAGGGGCATCTTCAGTCACCTTCTTAACTTTAATTTTGAACAGAATGAGCGAGCACAGAAACGAGCCTGAATGAATGGAAGCTGAGAAGGTCGTGTTTTGTGACACTGAAGCTGCTGAGCGGGATAGGTCATGGACTATTACCCAGCACAGTGACAATGAGACATGGTCCCTGGATGGAGCTGCTCAACCTTAGCGTATCTGAAGTCAGCTATTAGAGGCCTCGTTCCCCTTTTGAGGACCCTGCAAAGAGAGTTCAGCTACGGTTTTTAAAGGAAAATAATAATTCTGAGATGCAAAGTCCTGCATTGTATCCTACTGGCATGTGTAAAACTATCACAGCTCTCGAGCATGGGCCTGCTGGAACTGCTGGTCTTTCGAGGTGAGGGCTGTGCCCTTCTCGCCTCCAAACTGGGACAGCTGATGGTTCTCTCTCACTGCACCGGCAGCTGTATCTGCAAACGCATAAACACCTATACAGTATACAGTGCCTCTAGCAGAATTGTGTTTGGAGAGCTGCTCTAGGCTGCAGTGACTGCAACTTTTAAATAAATACTATATATATTTTTAAAACTGTGTCTCATAAAGATTCCTGGGTACAGGGATGGAGATAGTGTTGAAGGGGTTTTTCACTTCTCTAGTCTTGTGCCTTTCTTGTCATTTTCTTGCCTATGTTGTTTACTTCCACCATTCAGTACCAGTGGTAACAGCAGGTATAAGTGTTAGGCTTAATGCAGAGTAAAATGTCTGATGTCTAATATGAATATACTGGAGTCAGCTAGCATCGCTGCAAGCCACAAATCTGTATTTGACACATGCCACTGGTATTTTTAGCTGCCCCTGGCAGAAGGCTTAGAGCTACTACTTCGGTGCAGCCTGCAACTGCCTTCCACGATCATCAGCGGGAAATGCACCAGCTCTGGCTTATTATTTAATGAAGCAAAATGAACGTACAGCAGCATTAGTGATACATTATTGCTGCAAAATGAAGGTCTGGGAATGTTGGAGGGGTGGGTGTCAGGGAAGGGTGGTTGGGCCTTGTAAAGATAGGAGCAACGTGGGGTTGTTCTGTAGCAATGAAGTAGCGTGTGCCCTCCTGCGTGACTGCTTTCTCTCCCTCGAGCAGTTTTTGCGTAGCGGGGGTGCCTGGGCTGGCATCAGAGTAGCAGAACAGGGAAGTTCTCTCACGAGAGAGCCGTGAACTCGCACGAGCGAGGCCAGGGTCTCTCTCTTGCGTATCTACGTCCCGCCAGCCCAGCTTTGGTTTTCCTGACCGTTAAGCAAGCGAGGGTGGTTTTTTAGATAAGCCCGATTTCGGACAGGAGGTGGCAGACCCTGGTTGGAACCTCGCCCTGAAGAACCGCCGCCCCCTCCTCTGGGGCGCCCGGCAGGGCTCTGCCTGCCCGGGGCGCCAG
>NW_009260397.1:948329-949345 GCF_000687185.1 Egretta garzetta | reverse complement strand
CGAGAGGGTGGGGTGGCCCTGCGGCTGCTGAGGGCTCCTGACGTCGACAGGAAAAGAGGACCGAATTTTCTAAAGAAACCCTGGTTTAAGTGGCAGTCGCGGTGCCTGCGACTCTGCAAAGGTGTGCGATGCCTTTTGTATCGGCCCCACCCCAGCAGAAAACGCGTCTCTGAAAAAAGAACGCTGTTCTGAGAAGAAACGCTCAGGATGTGCTAGGTGTGGGGCCATTCCCCACCGAGATGGGAGACAAAAACAACAGAGGTGGGACGTTCACGAATGGGCGAGGGCAGCTGAGGTGTGTGGTTCTTGCTCTCTAATTCAACTTCCTTAGAAAACTTTGTGCTCCAGTAAGCAGCAGCGGTTGCTGCAGAGCAGCTTTTCTCCTCCTCCTGTCCAGGGTTACCAGCCCGTTGGGGGAGGATCCTGGTGCACAGCGCTTGCTGGCGTCTCCCTGTGTTACGGGTCGGGCAGGACAGCCAGCCACCCCTTTGGGGGTCCCATCGGGTCAAGCTGTTTGTGGTCAGGTTATTTTGAGAGGGTTGAGGACAGGCTTGCAAAGACAGTGAAGGCAGCGGAGCGAGACAGCGCAGCCACCGGGGATCTGAATGCTGAGAAAGGCAGAAGGGAAGGTGGTTTAGTTTGTGTTAAAACCAACTGGTAATTGGTAGGAGCCTGTCCAAGAGGTATTGTGTTTTCACCAAAGGATGCCCAAAGATCTGTCTTCTCTCTTTGTAACCAAAGCTTGTAAAAGCTGTCCTTCAGCCTTTCCAGAGCTCTGCAGGATCTGAAATTAAGGTAATGTATTGGGCATAAAAACGCCTCGGTAAGTAATGCTTAAAACCAGTGAAAGATGAGAAGGCTCCTGGGACTGAAACTGATAAAGGAACAAAAGAGGCTCCAGCCTGTGACTGAGAACCTTCAAGCGTGTTGTGGTTTGTTCTCTGGGTGTTCACCCGCACACCTTAGCTGCGCATTGATTGCACTTGACTGCAGCTTTCCTCCATCCTGTCTCAGCA
>NW_009260397.1:939365-948316 GCF_000687185.1 Egretta garzetta | reverse complement strand
TTGTAGCTGGGGGCAGGCCCACCTCTTGTCCTTCCCCTTCTTTCCCAGTACACAAACTGTTGTGGTGAGGCACTGGTGCAAAGGAGCAGAGACCGGCAGGCAAGCAACGAGAGCATCAGGAAGAATGGAACAACTGAAATACAGATATCGGGGAACTGAGAGGAAGGAAAGTGAATTAAATCACAGTTTCCCAGTGATCTGTGCCCCACGGCATCAGCATTTGCTTTTGGTCAGTGGATTTAAGATGGGTAATTTGGCTTATGGGAATGCTAGAGGCGCGTCCCATTCCTGCAGCCTGTGCACCTCCCATGCCATGGGGAAGCGCCCCTGATATCTGCAGCTGCGTTGGCTCAGGATCCAGCTGCTCGGCAGATGGGTATGAGCACACTGGCCCCCAAATGAGCACTCACTCGGGAATGTGGTGTGGGAGGCCTGTAAGCACTAGTAGAATCATAGAATCATAGAATCATAGAATGTTTAGGGTTGGAAGGGACCACTAGTGGTCATCTAGTCCAACCCCCCTGCAGTGAGCAGGGACACTGCTAACTAGATCAGGTACCCGTCTGCAGGGTATGTAAGGGCCAGTGAGGAAACACGTACTCAGATCTGAGCTGGCAAGTTAAATGTGTCCCCCCAGAAAAGCTCTTGGTAGGGTAGATCTCAAGGAAATGGGTAGAAAGTGTGAGAACAGATAGAAATCGCCTGACAGTCCAGGGACACCCCAGGACCTGGAATCCACATACCACGTGTAGGAAATCCCAGTGTCTTTTTGAAAGGGGGTGGGGGAGATGGGCTGTGAGCCAAGTCACAGGGGAATAGTCACGAATCAGGTTTCCCAGGTACTGGGAAAACTAAAACCATTTCCAGAGCATCTCCTCTGGCACAGAGATCTCAGGTGACTCACACAGCAGGGCATGGCATGGGGTGAGACGTTGGAGAGACTTGAATTCAGAGGTACACACGTATGACAGAAGCCAGGCGCTGGAGAAAGCTGGCACGAGTGAGTCACCTAAAACAAGGCTCCTGGGACTGGGTTCAAACGTAATGGAGCACCTGGGGACCTCAGATGAACAAAGCACCTTCTCCTGTCAGGTTTGCTTTGCCTGCTGTTCGGGGGGAGGGGGGGGGCTGAAAGACAGTTTAAAAGCAAAGTCAACTCCATATTTACTCTGATAAAGGATATACAAAACCCACATAAAGGGCTGATTGATAGATCTGTAATAAAGTACCCATGGCTTTGTACAGAATCACAAAAATCTGTTTTCATCTGAGGACTAGAAAGAGAGTTCAATATGAATTACATTATCTTCCAGAAAAAAAACCCAAAACCATATCCCTTGCTTTCTCACTCTCCTTGAAGTTTGTGTTTCTGATACCGAGATCTCTTTCCTCCAAGGAGCTCAGTGTTCTCTCTGGGTTTGTACAGGACAGGTACCTCCAGGCACAAACTTAGAGCTGATGGAGCCCTGACCTAGAGCTGATAGAGCCCTGAGTTGACATGCACTGTTGGTATGAAAGGAGTCTTAACCATTCTGACCTTTGTCGAGAGGTTGTTCTGGTATGCAGGCAATAAGCAAGGAAGCTGACATCATACGGCAAGCCCTGTATTCACCCAGTGGCATTTTTTGATCGCTTATAAACTTAAACAAGACTGCACTTGTACAATCAAAACCAGGAACTTGAGGCCACGTGGTCTCCATAGGCTCCTGAGGTGTTTGCAGACAGGTCCTGAGCATCACTGCCAAGTAAAATCTCACATTTCCCTCCTTAGGGCAGCACAGGACGGAGGAGTTCCGGAAGGTGAATGTCCTGATGAAGGTGCCTGCGCTAAGGGATGGTTCTTTCACCTTAGCAGAGAGGTGAGGCTCAAATAAGTCCAAATCTCTACTGCCAAGAATCCAAGAATTGGACCACTGTTTGGTCTCTACTGTGACTCCAGCCCAAGTGGTTGTTTGCCTCCTTCCTATCTGCTCCACTTGTACATAAAACAAACCCATGTATCAAGAGAAGCTTTCTCATGTAAGCAACTCAAGCAGCATTGATTGTGGAAAAATCTGTGAGCTGCTGCTTGGAGCTAACTTGCATGTAGGCAATGTTTCTAAGCCAAAATACCTGTCCGTGTGTCCTCCTGCCCTCTGCCTTCAGTGGGTCAGTGCAGTACATCTGACACAGGGCACCCACTGCTGGATGGCCAGGCAATACAAAGCTCTAATTTGGTATAAACTCACTCTCTGGCTAATATTTGCTCAAAAATGTTGATAGTGTAACTGTACCAGCAGGCCCCATCTGTCTCACTGGGCTGATGTCTCAGGTAATTGCTGTCCACAAGCAGCCAGTCAAGCCAGCGCAAACTCTCTCACGTGCTGTGCCTAACTGGCAATTGTGTGTCCCGCGCTTCTGCCTGACTCGGATCAGGTTTATATTGCTGCTGGTCCAGCAGTGCCAGATCTGGGGGAAGAAGAAAGGATGAGGTGCTTTAATCTCAGCTGATCAGCTCACTGGTCTGCCTTGCTCTCTGGGCAGCATTGCAATCCTCCTCTACCTGACCCGGAAATTCAAGACTCCTGACCACTGGTACCCATCTGACCTGCAGAAAAGGGCTAGGGTTGATGAGTACCTGTCATGGCAGCACGTCAACATTCGTGGGAAGGGGAGCAAGCTGTTCTTAACTAAGGTAAGACCGTTATATACCAAAAACTAAATGCTAAGAGCTGTGAGTGCAACAGCTCAGGAAGTACATCCTGTGCATAGGGCCTTTCTAAGCAAATGTACAAGCCAGGTGACAGATAGGAACAAAACTGGATCTGGAATTGACTGACTTGGCTGTTCAGCTGAGCCTAACTGCAGTGGCCCAAATACTTCATGCTGCAGCCACAGCTCTGGGCATGCACTGAGATCCAGAGCAAATTCGTCCCGGGTGAGCAGCTAACACCAGACACGGCTCATTGCCTTCTGTCCAGCTTCACGGAAAGAATGAACTTCCCACTGGAAAACAAAATGTAGTTGCTTGCAGATGATGCAGTGTTCCCTTGAGAGAAGACTCTCGTGGTTGAAATTTCAGACTTTCTAGGGTGGAGACAAGGACAGGCAGGAATTAATGACTGACATGAATGTTAATCTGCCAAAGGAGATGAGCAGTACCAGTTGTCGTGCATGGATGATGAGGGATCTTTGGAAGAAGGCAGTGGGAGGGTGTGGACTAAGTTTGGAGGGAACTATGTAAAAAGAAACTTGTTTCTTCTGCCTGCCAGGTGTTGCTGCCTCTCCTCACGGGCCAGCCACTTCCTCCAGAGAAACTGGAAGGTGTTACTGAAGAGCTGAACGTTGTCCTGAAGCAGTTTGAGGAGAAGTTCTTGCAGGACAAGCCCTTCATCGCAGGCAGTGAGGTCTCCCTGGCAGACCTTGTGGCACTGGTGGAGCTCATGCAGGTGAGCATCAACCCCAACGCTGTTGGATACAAGCTGGGTTGCGGGCAGGCCAGACCAAGGTGTGGCTGCAGCACCACCACCTCTTTAATGGCAGATCTTTCTCCCTGCGGTTTACTCCTTAGCAGAGTTAAATCTTGTTCTTTTTGACTTCGACCGTAATTGAGTTTGCCAGGGAACACCTACTTTGAGACAGTTTTCTCTGTAGAAGTATGGACAAAATTCCTCAGAAAAAAAGATAAATTACAAAGAAGGCAGAGAAAAGTACAGCTATTTGGAAGAGATGTGTTGGTGTGCATGGACCTCTGTGTTCTGCATTAGACAGTTCTTGGGTTAGCCATGGCAGTGCGCTTCTGCTGCACGTCCCAGGGGACAGCAGCTGCTGAGGATGACAACACTTCCTTCCTACTAGCTGAACCAGAGATGAAATCCAACTAAGGTGATGACTGTCTGCTGCCTTGAGCCAAAAACATATCCATGCTTCATTCTGGTCCCATCCCTGGTAAATGTGCTGTTTGACTCACTCCCGGGTTCTCTTGCTCTCTGCAGCCTGTAGGTGCTGGTTATGACCTCTTTGAGGAGAGACCGAAGTTAGCAGAGTGGCGCAGGAGGGTGGAAGAAGCGGTGGGGAAGCAGCTCTTCCAAGAAGCCCATGAAGGGATCTTGAACATGAAGAACTTGACCGCTGATAAGATTGCACCTGAATTGCTGGAGCATTTCAAGCACCAGCTCCTAAAGCAGGCCAGCCAGAATTAGGGGGCTATACTCTAAGTAAAATGGATTATTTTGTGTAGGCTTTTTATAGTATTTCAGCATTTCTTCTAAAAATCATATAGAAACACCATTCCACAAAATGCACTTCAATTACAGCCTTTCTGCAACTTAGAAGGGAAGAAAACTACATCTTAAACAGACTGCAGTGAGCTGCTTTCCCCTCTTGTTCACTACAGGTATGTGAGCTGTAGCCCTATAGGCTTTTCTTTCTTGCTCCAACACCACTGGATCTGCTTGAGGGCAGAGGCGATTTCGGTCTGTGTGGGGACTGGGGCCAGTCAGAACTGCCCTTTCCATCCCTGTTTTGAGTTTTCTGGGTCAGCGCCATAGAAGGGGCAAAGGTTTCCTGAGGGTTTGGCAGAGCAGATCTATCTGAAACAAGGCAAAATCATCAAAAATGGCTTTCACTTTGCAACACTCTCAGTTGGAAGATTTTTGCTCTGTAGTAGAGAGGCAGGTCAGGACCCAGCCCCTGCCAGGGCTTGTAGAGCACCTGGCCACTAGAGGCTGCTGCATCACCTGTGGGAGGAAAGGGACACATCGCCCAGGAGCAGGGGGCCTGCGCAGGTACCCGAGTGAGGCCTCCAGCTTCTGTGAAGGACGGGGTTAGTCCCGTGAATAAAGGTCCTTCGTGCCATGCTTTCCAGAGAACAGCCTGCACAGCTGACAAAAGCTGCTTTTCTAGGTGAAGCTGCTGTTGACCACACAGTCTCCCTTTGCAAACCATATGGGTGCTCTTGTCCTTTCCCCAGAGCGGCTTTGTCAGCTGGATGGAAGCCATTCAAGCGGCTCTCTCCACTGATGAGTGTTGCCGTGGCTGGGCCAGCGTTGGTGGCAGAGGGAGCTGTGCTGGCCAGCCCCGGGGCAAGCAGACTGCACAGTGTGTGAGCCGAGTAATGCCTCAAATACAGTTAATGTTCCACTACTCCTCTGTCATGACAGATTCTCCAGTAAAGTTAATGGTTACACTTGCCGTGTGTTGTAGCTCTGTTTGGATTTGTAAACAGGATTTGGAAGGAAGCAGCCAGTGATTCCACACCTGTGCAGCACCCCGCACAACCTCTTGCCTGTGTCCCTTTGTACCCCTCCTTCCTTCCTGTCCTCCTGTCCCTGTGACCTTCCATTTCCAGTTACAAGCCATGAGGAGTGTTCCAGTTTGCAAAACTGTTTTTTTTCCTTCTTGTTAAGCTCTGGTTGTACCTGGAAGTCCCATTTGTCTCTGCTGGCTGGTTGTGCCATCCACAGAGATGGCTGCATGGTACGCAGGGTGTGAGATGTCAGTCATCTTGATGCAAGCCAGGTTATTACAGCGATCAGAAAAGGTGAAAGTATCTGCTCAAACCAGCCTCACGCATCCTTTCAGCTGGACCTACTGGTTCTGGGGAATGAGCCAGCTGCTGCTTCTGCATTTGTTTCCTGAGTAAACCTGCCCTTTAGTTCAAAAGGGCATTGTGAACCACAGCTTGCAACACACGTCCCTGCGGGCTGAGCTAAAGCAGCCAAGCCGGCCAGTCCTTTTTACTTTCTGTTCTTCCAGTCTGCAGGAAATCTTAAATGTCAGCAGTGAAAAAGCAGATTTGCCCCAAAACTTTCAGTTTCAGTGCTGACACAGGCAGGATATTGGTCTTCTTACCTGATTTTTTTATTGGTAAGTTGTTGAGGAGAGTGTGCAGCACTCCAGTTGGTGAAGTCGGTGGCAGCAGCTTTGTTCTCGCCCTGAGAGTGCTTGCATGGTTGGTGCCTGAGCAGCAACCCCTGTAGGCACTGCTCTGCTGTAGCAGCTTGCCAGCAGTGCTAAGCCTAAAGAAAATGGTTTGTTTACACTGTACTGCCAACCACTTCCTTTCTATAACCTGCAGCTTACCACAGCCCCCGGCTGGGCTTCTGCGAATTGCTGGAATACACGTCCTTCTTTGCTACTCCACTGAAGCTGCCCAACCTCCATGCACATTCTCCTCTTAGCACGTTTCTACTTAACTTCCAGATTCCTGACCTCCAACTTCTTTTTTGTAGAGAGCAAACCTCTTCCTACCAGCACAATAAATTCCTCATGCAGCTTCTGTTCAAGTAGAAGCAGAGCAGTGAAGTTATCAAAACCAAGAGCCTAATCTATAGAGTGCTAACCTTGACAGACTTCAAACTGGGCTTGGTAGCAGAGCCCTTCTTGATGCATGCCTCCCTGCAGAATCTCGAGATGGGGCTGCTGTGCGTGCAAAACCATTGCATGAGCCAAAGCAAACAAAGTGTCTTTTTTTTTCCCCCTTATTTATGATGCTTGCAGCACAAGAGCTCCACGTAAGAGAGTCCTGAGCCAATTTTCGTCTTGTTTAAATAAGGCACAAGTTCCTTAAATGTCACCCATTGGGTGTTCTTGCAAGGATGGCTGCCTTCAAAAATAAGTTGGAACTATGTTCAGAGCTCATTGTCTGGGGCTCCTCTGCTGCCAGTGTCACAAAGGATAAACACACAGATCAGCTACCGCCTTGCTCCAGCATGGCCATGGTGACAGCAGGAGATTTTAAATTTTTTCCCATAGTCACCTCTGTCTGCTCTAAGCCCCTCTGAACTGTAGGTTCACTCTCCCAATGAAGCTGTGTGTGCAGTGGCCAGTGGCATTTTGGGGCCTTCTGTGCATGCAGGATAAAGCACCTCCCTGGAGTCACTCCGTGGATGGCAACAGAGCTGTACAAAAGATACGTGCCTTGCCGGGTTTTTTTTTCTAAATTGTGGAGATGAGCCATGTCATCCTTGTACTTTGCCTTTTGCTGTCCCTCCACCTCCCCCATTTTGTTCATTTGTGTCATTTGATCTTGGCTGGTTCCAGCTCCTAGACTGAGAGCCCCAAAAGCTGCGTGCCAAACCCCCACAGGTTGTGCAAGACTTTTGCCTGCCTCAGTGCAAGGTCTGTTTGGTGTCCATTCCCCTTTCAGCTGAATACAGAGAGTAATTACAACTCTAGTGACAGTTTAATGTGCTGTTCTGATTAAATTTCCTCAATTCTTGCCAGGGGCTATATGGAAATAGGTGAGAACCTGTGATTTCTAGAGCAAAATGAAGCTGGGATACACAAAATGGGAGGAACATTTAAAAAACAGATATACGTCCTCGGACATTTTCTAAACTATTAAGAAATAAACTGCAAAACTTAGTGCATTTTTTCTGTGTTGTTCATGTTTCTAAAAATCTGATAGACAAAGTACAGGGAGGAAAAACAGCCTTTGAGGTGGTGGAGCCAAATGAAAACACAGTGCTAGAAGCATTAGCCTAGAGCCAGGAATAATGCAATCAAATGACATAGAACACAACCAGATAAAAATATCTCTTTTGGTTGTGTGGGCTGTGCAGCGCAGTCAGCAAATTGGAGAAAAACTTGAAGAAGGAACATTTCCAGGAGGCACATGAAAAGATCTTTGAAGTCTGGATAGGACTTAATAGATCAATTGAACCATAAAAGAAGCAAAATGAACCCACGCTGCTAATCTTGCTACCCACTGCAGAGATGAATGAACTCTTCTCAGTGATACCTCAGAGTAGGGACATGCAACCATTTTGAAGCACAAAGACTTCTTGGACTATTCCCTGTGCAGAGCCACATTCATGCTCCTCTTCCTCACTCCCTTACATTTAAGATTTCTTTGCACTGAAGGGGTTTGACATGAACTCAACCACCTGCCACAATACTCTATAAGCCTTCCTCTCCGGTGTGTTGGTGCTGCATGCAGGTGCTCTAGAGGCTAAACTGTACTGCAGGGGAGCTGAAGTATGTGTGTACACAGCCCCTCTCCCTATCCTGGCCAAGAAACAAAAAAATCTTATCATGCAGTTTCTAAATCTGCACAGTGACTCTGAAAATAGGGGTGTGGTGCAGCGAACTCAATACTTCATATTGAGATACAGCTTGTTCACCAGACTCTGGCAAACTGACCAGTCTAAGAGTAATCCCCATTCCTAAGGAGTTCTCAGAGCAGAAGTCTTGGCAAAGAGGTATAAAAGGAAGCACCTGAAAGTGTTCCCATTGGTAATTTATCCAGTCAATGAGCTCCTGGCTCAGTATCCAACCCTTTTCACCACCCTTTGTAATGCTCCTTTACACAAGTAAAAGAGCAACTGATCCTTCAGTTCCCTCTCCCTGCGGTTCCTGTGACTCTTTCCAAGGATTTGTGCGTGACGTACAAGCTCTCTGGCACAGCACTGATAAAAAGGTGTCAGCTGAGCTGAGGTGGGTTTGACTGGGGGTGACTTTGCTCTGAGTGGTTCAGCTGCTCTATCTTCCAGAGTCCCAGAAGTCCCTGTACCCAGCCAATATGTCACCTTCCCCGAATCACACAGCTGTGAAACGCTGCAGGGTCCATGCAAGGGCTTGAATTCAGTCTGAGCTTCTTTAGTTCTCCTCCTTTGCATGGAAATCTGAAATGACAAATACCAGTGAGAGGAAAGTCACTTAACTATGAGTATGCAGAGGTGGTGCCCGCAGAGGAGTCCTCCATGCTTCACTGCCATTCAGGCATCGCCTCGCAGCACTGGGCAGAGACTAAGCGACCAAAGAATTATCTTCTAAACTGAAAACCACAGTGAGATCTGATGGTGCGAGACTAACGCTGGCTTAGAGATGTAGCACAAGGGCCCCATTTGTAGCCTGACACATCCCTGCAGGGACACACTATGAATAAAAAGCATTTACCTTGTGCGAGGAGCGGTGGGATGCTGTGGGTGACAGCAGGCATCAGCCAACGCTGGGGAGGGGAGTGACAG
>NW_009260397.1:926163-938372 GCF_000687185.1 Egretta garzetta | reverse complement strand
AGAGGAGCAGAAGCGCGCCGTTCTGCCCAGCCATCGCCCCTCCGGCTGCTGTCGGGCCAGCGTCCCGCCTTGCAGTCCCTGCCCTGAGCTGCTGCTGCTCTGGGAGTTGCCGCGCTGCTGAGGCGGTTCGGCCTGTTCCCACAGGGGGGTTAAGTTCGGTCCGTCCCAGATCAACAGCCATGCGAGGGGCCGCTCCGGGCTGAGGCAAGGTCAGCCCATGTTTGGGGAGGCTCAGCCGAAGGAGGAGACACTTCAGCCCTGGGAGGCAGCAAAATGCTGGAGCTAGTGGAAGCAAATCACCCGTTTATGAGAGGGATGCAGAGGCACAGAGCTCGGGAGGCTTATCTGTGGTCTCACCCTGGTGGCCCATCAAGACAGGGTCCCATCCTGCCTGGGGGGGGTGAAACAGGTCAGGCCTGCCCAGCCCTCCAGAGCTGAATCTGCTCCCAGCCCCTGGAAGCTCTGCTTGGCCGATTGGGAGGGAAAGACCAGCTCCTCTGGTAACCTGAGCGATTTTAAATACACGCTCTGCCGAGGGGCCTGAATACAATGGTTTGACCACGCAGCTCTTATTCCCAGGGCGGTCTCATGGCTATGCTGCATCTATTTTTGTGGATCCCCAAGGAATGTTCCTCCAGCCATTTCTAGCAAATTAGTCACAGTGACAGCCGAGGAGTGCTCTGGAAACAGTGTACTTAGCAGAAACACTCAGCTGTTCAGACTTGTCTGACTGTATAGAATGACTAGTGCCCGTTTACATATTGCATTTTCCTGGTAAATTGTTACTTTTTTGCCTAAGGCAAAGCATAGTACTTGGAAATCCTTGATTGAGGAGATGATTAGGCAGGAATGTGATTGTCAAATAGACTGATTTTTTTTTTCCTTCTATAAAATCTTGTCCACTGCTCTTTTTACCTGCCAGTAAATCTCCTTCCCTGCACTATGACTTACGCCTAAAAGTTCTCTCAGTGTGCAGCCTGCCCTGCTTTTTGACAGTGTGTACTCTGCTTATTAAAGTTATTACTCAAAGCCCAGCAATACACACTGTGTGTGTATAGATCCGTGGGGGACATCAATAACTAATTACACCAGATGCAACTTGCACCATAAGGCAAGTCAACATCACAGGAATGATAAAGACGGGCCACCTCATAACCCTAAACAAAAGGGCTAGCTCTGCTGGAAGAGAGGCGCAAGCTTAAACTCTGCTAATTGGCAAATACAAATATTGGTCTCTATTTTAATATAGTAAGCAGTCGGTCCCACTGAAGCATCCTGGAGTTAGTGTTCATACCAAGGCTTTTATCAGTTTCAGGCCAGTGGTGGAGTCTTGGCACAGGTCTTTTGTGTCTGTAGGCAAAGACCCTGTGCGAGCCAAAGCAAATAAGGTGCCATCTCTGGGCTGCGGTGGAGTCTGTGCAGCAGACACTGACCTACTGTCCAACTGGCTGTAATGACATGTTAGTCCCATCAGGGGACTAATATGTTCAGTATTCCTTCTAGGACTGCTACACGATGAAAGCAGGCTGAAATCTGATTCAGGCTGCCCTCGCCCACTGCTTCTCATATCGTTGTTTCTCAGTTGCCGGCTACCTTGGGTGGTAAACACAGACAGCAGAACAACCAGCCAGCTAGGTCTGAGAATTGACTGCTCATTACTTGTCAGCTTTATTGACTTGCAACTTTCTGCTGCGTTTTTCCAAAGACCTGAACTCTACAGATCTCACTTAGAGCTGGGTATGTGGTGACCACTGGCCTCTGGAGCCCTCCTAAAAGCACAGGACCAAGTGCCTTCCCAGAGCAACTCCTTGCATGGCAAGGCAGTAGATCTACACAAATTTGTTGCACTTTTTATTACATAAATCATGGGCGTAAGGCACCTTGTCCTTGTACTTTGCCTGCTGGCTTGATTTTTGGGGATTTTTTTTTTTATATTCAAGTTCCTCAGTTATTAGGCTTAACTTGCACTTTCTGTCTGGCTCTGATTCTTAAGAAGCCCTTTCTTCCTACCTCCTCTGACAACGCTGCCTGGTTCTGCTGTGCGTGTAGAACCTCTTACCCAGCTAAGCTGGAGGCCACCATCACCGCAGGTAGCCAGAGACATTTCCCAGTGAGATGGGAGACGTGGGTTTGAATCCTCTCAGTCAGCAGATGGATGCTGCTTATACCCCAATTTAAAAAAGCATTTCTCGGAGGAGAAACAAGGTGTGGAGGCTGGTCAGTTAGAAAGGAAAAGAGGGTGGTAATGTTTGCTCTGCTTGATTTGTCTCATTATGTGAAATCAATATTGGAAAAGTAGTCTGTAATTTGTAATGCAGCAACCTTCCTTTCTCCCATCCCTTCCCAAAGCCAGCTGCAAAGTGCAAAGGCTGGTTTTATTTCTTGGAGACTATTTCCTGCTGCACTTTTGTCCAGGAAAGCAGACACTGCACAGCAGTGGGGGCAAGTAGTTCTTGGGGATGCAGATGACTGTCTGGTAGTAAATGGCCCTTTTTTTTTTTTAACAAAGGGATTTTTGTACAAGACCTCCTGTGGGTCATGCTGATTTGATCAGGATTTGCACCGTGGAATGTCATGTTTCCTTATAGAGAGCACTTCAGCAAAGCAAACTCCTCGCACCTTTTCTTACGTAGGTGTTCCTGGACTTTTATACAATTTCCTGGAATTTAACTGCTGACTGGCAAGTCTAGTGCCTGCAGTGGGAAATGAAAACCTCATTAGATAGTCAGCTGTTAATGCCTCCAAACTCCAAGGGACCGTGGAGTTCAAACTCTTTTATGGGACGGTGTCTTCCTTCTGCGTTTTCCTGACAGAGGTAGGTTGACACACAGAGCCAGGAGTAACGCAGGGTAGAGGTGTGTGAGCTTCCCTGCCCCTAGGGAATGTCCACTGTGGCAGAATGAATGATTTCATGAGCCTGCTGTTGCATTGCTGACATTCATGTTTTTCCCATCCCAGCAAAAACTCTAGAAACATCCTCAGCTGTGTGTCTGCTGAGGGATCAGCTCTGTTGACAGCATTTGCTTTCTTTGTAAATGCTCAATTCCCTTTGCTCTTCAGAGACAAACAAACAGGATAAAGACTTTGCTCCACGTGTCTGTAAGCCAGCCGGGTTCTCTTTGATTAATTAGCTACTGCAGTGATCTCTGCGGGCACAAGGCTTTTCAGTTGCTTTCCATCGTGACTCCATCCTAGCTAGTGTCAGGCACATTTACAAACTGCAGGAAAATTACTTTGTTTTGGTGTTGCCTGTGGGCATGGGAGCAAGAGTAGCAACCATCTGCCCTCCTTAGGATGCTCTGCATGTAAAAATTTTTCCAGACCCTGCTTCCTTGGAATTTATTAAGTATTATGTAGCTGGTCAGTTGTCTTCATCCTAACTTCTGTCTTTTTCTCCACTGTCTCTAAAGCCATAGGACACCGTTCTCAAGTCAGTTAGCTGTTCCTGGTTCAATACCAGCACCTTCAGCATGGTATCTAAATGCCTCCTCTGGAGTGATCTTTCAATAAGCTTTGCAAGTATTACTGATAACAGAGCCAAGCAGTGGAATTCCTATATAGAAATGTGACCTGCTCCATGCCACGTGCCCGGCCTGAGCTGACTGCCCTCTGCAGATAGCTTTTACACTGTCTTCAGTTTCATTACCTTTTAATAGTGAAATATGACCATACAGGGAAAACCTAACACAGTTCACTGATTTTCCAGTTGGCTACAGGTATTTCATTTATCACTCACTGGTGGATATGCTTCTAACCTCTGACTTGTCTGTTCATGTTCTCAGGGACATCAAACAGTGAAGGAGCTGGCAAAGTCAGCCTCTTGAAGAAAGTGCCAGCACTAAAGGATGGAGACTTCACCCTAGCAGAATGGTAAGAAGTCCTCAGGCTTCCTTAGGTACGAGTAATCTGTGCGGCATTTAGGAGATGTCACTCCTGCTGGATGACTAAGGATCACAGGATTTATGAACATGTTGGTTATTTTTAATAGTATAACCTCATTTGCTCTGTTTGAATTGTCTTTCAGAATGTAAACAAATCAGCTGACTTAACTTCTTGATCTTACCCTGAATGCACTTACCTCAAAATGGGATTACAAACATTTCTGGGAAATGTTTAAAGCTTACAAAAATCCCTTTTACACTAGGAAAAAAAATCCCATTTATCCTAGGAAAAAAAAATCTGTTTATCTGAATTAGTCATAAAAGCCAAGTGAACACCTACAGATTTAAAATTTCAGTTTTACATTGTAAGATGAATATAGAGACTGGTTAGTGGTGTCATAGTACTGAAATAATTGAACTGCAGTAGTATCAGCATTGTAGGAGGGTCTGCATTTTCTTCCGTTTTGGCAGCACAGGATTTTCTGTGGCATCTCTTTTTGTAGTAACAGCCTACAAATTGTTGCAGATGACTAAGATATTTTTCCATTTGACTTCTGCCAATTAGTGAAAGCATAAACATCTGGGCAAACACAAAAAGATTCTGTAAGCTCTCCTTGCTGGGACTTCCACTGACTTCAGTGGAAGCTGCAGGCTGAGATAAATCTGATGAAAGGGCAACGTAACCCATTAGAGAGGTTCATTTAGTACACAAAGCGCATGAACATGCCCAGGTCTCAGAGAGATGGGTCAGAACAGTCAAGGAACAAGTGGGGTTAACACTGCTCATAGATGCTTGTGGAGATTTATAATTTGTTTACAACAGTACTGTCCAGCAGTACTCTGCACCGTGGAACAGTGCTGTGATCTTCCAGCAGATTAAAGTTTTCATGGGAACTAAGGTGATGAAGTGCCATCTCTGATGTCAACATGAATTAGATGCCTATATATAGTCCCTAGACGCCACTGGAAATCCTGATCTGAATGCTTTTTGGTGGAAGCAGCACGTTCAGAAGGGGCAGGAGAGGGAACTTAGGGGAAAGCATTCTGTGTCATAACTCCCTGACCCCATTCTTGTCTCTTATTAATGTCTGAGCAGCACTGCCATTCTGCTGTACCTGAGTCGAAAGTACAACACTCCCGACCACTGGTACCCATCTGACATACAAAAACGGGCCCAGGTAGATGAATACCTCTCATGGCATCATGCTAACATCCGGGCTAATGCTCCTAAGACCATGTGGATCAAGGTAAGAAGACTGAATATTAAAATGCGAGTACAGTGATATTTTCCTGGCAGAATACTGAGCATTTGAACAGCCTCAATTTGGAGAGAGATTGTCACGCTGAAATAACAAACCTACGCCATTCCTAGCTGAGAGGAGCTGGCAGAGAGGGAGCTGCTCCTACTTGCTCAATGTCAGGATCTGGCAAAAGCAGCTTTGGTAATTTTGTTTTTTTCCTTAAAGTAGGTTTGGTACAGAAGGTTTCAAAGCCCAGCAGAGTTCCATTGCCTGGATTTGTGAACAAATATATAATAGATTGGATATTGCCTCCAAGAACCTCCCCCTCGCTGCACAGCTGTGCAGAGTGTGCACATAGGCAGAAGTTTTGCTCCTCTGGAGAGCATGTGCTTTGTTGCTGGGAGCAGAGACGCTTGCATTCTTCATACAGCAAGTCCCTGCAGTCCCATCAGGGTGGATATCTAGAAGGAGCTTTCTGCTTCCAGCACACGTAGGTACTTCTCTGAAATGGGCGCAGGGATAGACAGAATAGAGCCACAGAGAGAATGGCAGAATTTCTTTATTTGGTGTGGTCAGACCAATTTATATTTAGGCAAAATTAACAGAATCACCCTAAGGCAGAAGATCATTTAGTATCAGTTGATTCTGCTGGACACGGATTCCCAGCCAACTCACCAGACAGTTAATGCAACCATCCTTAGAGAGGCCCAGGTGCAAATGTAGCCCTGCAAGTACAGCTGTGGTATGGAATTTCAGGTGAGATCAGGGTTGCCAGTAAACAGGTAAGAACTTCGCTCTTCTTGTTTAAAGTTTGCCCTTGTTTGTGCCTAACAAAATGTATCAGGACTCATTTAGCTTTTTCATTTATTAACATTTTAATTTTTGGCTGGAGAGCACAGAGAAGCAATTCAAATATGAGTCAGATTCATACGAGAAGCAGTTTATTCCAGTCACTGCAGGCTGTTTTTGCAGTGCTCCAGGGGAAAGAAACCCAACTAATTGCTGATGATGATTAGATAACCCAGATACAGAAAAGGTCCTCAGAATAATTGAAAATAGGGAAACATATAAAGCCACCATGTCACTGAAGGCATATTAGCTAGGCATGGGAGAAGACAGACTGCCCTGAGATACAGAAAAGGAAGAAGATGCTGTTTCAAGTGATTATACCCAGAGATCCCATCATGCATAATTGGAACCACTTAGGAAGAGAACTGGCCATGAATTTTATGATGAAATAGATTCCACATGTATTTGGCAAAAATCCTGGCTTGGATTAAGCAATCCCAACTTGATTTGTTGAATATACTAGCAGTAAGTAGAAATTCAGTCCACTCCCAGCGATGGAAATTTATATCTTTAATTTTGTTTCTCTAAATAAACTACATTTCTTTAGCTGTGGTGGGTGGAGGCAGGATAGTTGTGAAATGCTGTGAGCTTGTGCATACACCTCCATGAACTGTGAAAAATCTCATGGAAAGGCAACTACCCCCTGTGCCAGCAAGTCCGTGGGGACGAGGACCACACTTACATGATTGCTTTGGAAAAATTTCTAGTGGTTTAAAGAATGATGCTTGGGAGGCCACAGAAAGGCTGGTATAAAAATGGTGCTTACCCACTCCCAGCCTCGCTGGCTGCTGTCACGCACAGGAAGCCATTTCCTGCCTCTGCAGCCCGTGTTGATGCATTCCAGTCCCTCCTACGCTCCCTGCCCCAGCCACCACCATGTCCTCCTTTCCATCACCCTACAGCACAGGCGGCTGGCTCCCTGCCTGCCTCAGCACCCAGTTACCCAACAGAGTGGCTAGCAGGGGTGGCTGGTGGGCAGGCTGGGGGGCAGGCAGCCTGCTGACCCGTCTGGGCAGGCTGTTGAAACGGAAGACATATCAGGGGTGATCATGGCAGAGGTTTGTCTTCCTTGGAGCTGTTGGCTGTTTTTCTTTTGTAACCCACCAAGGTGAAGTGGGAAGGCACAACTGCCAGGCACAAAATGAGCTGAATCCTTGACTTCCTTTTGCACATTGCTGTTCGTTAGCTGGAGATTACTGTCACGGCAGATCAGCCACTTAGGACTGCTTGCGTGTTCTCTGTCCATGAGCTGCCTGCAACTGCAGCAGTCCATGAAGCTCTAGCATCATCCCCTCCTGCAGCTTGGCTGCAGGCTCACTGACAATCACGAGTAGTTCATGAGGTGTAACTTAAATGACTGCCACCAGGTCCATGAGAAGATGGCCAACTGTACTCTAAAGTCCCTTCTCTCCTCAGGTGCTGATTCCCCTCTTCACAGGGCAGCCATTGCCCTCCGAGAAGCTCCAGGAGGTTATGGAGGGACTGTCCACTTCCCTGAAACAATTTGAGGAGCGGTTTCTGCAGGACAAGGCTTTTATCATTGGGAGCGAGATCTCTCTGGCAGATCTTGTGGCCATTGTGGAGCTGATGCAAGTGAGTGCTGAAGTGTGGTAAGGAAGGCTCAGCACAAGGGAAAACGGATGCTGCTGGGCAGGGAGGGGTGCAGCATGCAGTAACGCTTCACTGGACAGAGGGGTGAGGGCATATCTCAACAGAACTGGTCTAAAACAATGAGGAGGATACGGAAGTGGGTTCAGAAAACCAATTAAAAAAAAAAAAAAGCTGGCTGCAACAGATCTCTTTTGTTTCTCTAACAATACTACTTCTTCTTCTTCATCCTTTATCGTGACTTTATTTTTAACCTCCAAAGAAGGAGGTAATATATAAAAGTGAGAAGCAATAGCAGACAAGTCTGATGAAATAAGAAAATGATGCAGGGGTATTTTTATCATACAGGAATATTCTTCTTCAGATGGTACTTGCCCATGCCATGTCTGGAAGATGCAAGACTGAATCTCAGACAGAGGCAATCAAATTAAGTGTGTTACAAACTGGTTGTCCTCTGCCAGACCGTCAGGGCCTGGATCCTGCAGCCAAGAAGTGATTCTCCCAGTTCTGTATCCCAGAGACTGAAAAATAGCAATTCTGCTTCTCTACAGCATTGTGTTCCAGAGAGTGGCACAGGCAGAAAGTAGAAGGGGGGAGATGGTGTCAGCTAAGACATCAGTTCAATTAAACGCTTGGCGTTTTGTGCTGTGGTTTTGCTGTCCAATATAGCACTCCGTACTGTGGACTGTGCAGTTGTCCCTGGAACTGTCAGCCCACCACATCTTCAATGCCATAGCTGAAAATTGCTCACAATAAGCGATAGTCATCTCTGCTGCTCACAACAGCTGTTCCGGCACTCAGGAATTGACTTGTAAATGCCCTTTAAAATACAGGCTAGCTTTTGTGTCCCCCAGATAGATACACCCGACCAGAGGAGATTTCCCTCCTTCGTAGTGCTCCTCTATGAGCTCCTCTTCATTTTTTTTCCTCAACCTGTACCCGCAGGTACACTTTTGGTGTCTGTTGACTTGGTGAAGAAGTGGCCGCCCAATGCCTCACTGTTGCTCTCTCCCCCTTTCTGCAGCCTGTTGGAGTTGGTTGCGACATCTTTGAAGACAGACCAAGGCTGATGGAGTGGCGCAGGCGGGTGGAGGATGCTGTGGGGAAAGAGCTTTTCTTCCAAGCCCATGAGATGATCCTCAATATCAAAGAACTGAGCAACATTCAAATTGATCCACAGCTGAAAGAGCATCTGGCACCTATGTTGATGAAAATGTTGAAATGAATTAACATATCTTACCATTTTCCTGCCCCCTTTTTTTTTAACTACTTCTTTGACCTCCAGTTCTACACATAACTGGAAAGAGCACTGTAATTCTAACACAGAAATTGCAGTGTTTCCCCCCCACCAGGCCTTTCCTGTATCTTTGGCGGTGGAAGCAGGGGAAGGTTTAAGACCTGAAACATTAAACTTATACAAAAGGCCGAGGCCCTACAGGTCACTTAGTGTGCATCTGAGTTTTATTTCAGTGTCAGTCTTCTTGGAGATGGTAGGGACATGAATGGTATTTCCTGGCAAAATTTGAGCCAGCCTGCAAACTGGGAACATTAGAGAACTGTATAGATGAGCATTTTTTTCCTGTGGTTTTAACATTTGCAGCTCCCTCTCAAGTGGCAAGAACTGCAAAGCGTGCCCGATCCTCACCTTCCCAGCACGTGTCTGCACAGACAAGTACAGCACAAAACTGCAGGCAGTCACAAATGTGAAAAAAGACACTGATTTTTTTTTTTTAATTTTTATTTTGAAGTTTCTTATTGCTGAGGCATCTTGCTTGGCTGTCCATGTACGTTCCACACTCCTATTTGCCGTTAGGTTCCTGTGAGAAGTTTCTTCACGTTCATCTACAACTGTGAATCTTCGTAATTCTTCAGTTTAATCACTGCTCTTCATTTCTGAAAGCCTGGGTTTCATTGGTGCTTGGTCTGCCAGTAGTCATGTGGCAAGGGCTTGGAGGTCTGTGCATAAAGACCAAGCAACTTCAAAAAACTGAGGGTGGCCACAGCCTTCGAATAACTACCTAAAGTACTTGGTTGCTATTATATAGGGACTACACTGAAAGAATGCATGCACAGTGATTGCTTGAAATATGACAGCAATCAGTTTGGTTTTTTCTGCTGTAATAGCAATCCACATTTCTCCTAGAAAATGCAGAGGGGGAATAAATCTAGACGTGCTCTCCTGAGACTGTTTTGGATGGAAGTTCACCAAGTAAGTCACCCTGTGCAGCTGAAGTAATAGGAGAGATTTGGTGGCATTGAGCAACGTATGCATCACAATAAAAGGTCAGAGAGTTGTTTTGGAGCTTTTGGGCTCTTTCTCTTGCCTGTGTTTGTTTCTGGTTAGTTGTAGCTCAAATACAAACCCCTTTTGTACTGCAGCACAATTTATGAGGTAAAACTGAGAGAATCCAACCATTTCTAGTTTCTTCAGTTGAAAATAGCAAATGGTAAAGGATGCAGAAACTGGTGGAATGCAGAGCTCTGCATGGGTCTGTTTGTAAGTAGTTGTTGCCCTTGAACCTTACCCTGAAATCCTTGCCCAAGAACGCTGCCTGTAAGGAGTAAGACAAAATGAGTAAATAATGCAGGAATGGCTTCTCTCACTAATCAAATAGCTTCTTTTTTTTCCAGTACTACCACGCCTTGGCTAGTGACATTTCTGCTAGTAAGTTCTACAAAACCTGATGTGTCCTGGTGATGTTTTTCACTAAGGTTTCAGTTCTAGATACTACTGATTCTGTCCAGAGCTTAGGGAGATCTTTAAATTCCCTGTCTGGAAAGAGATTTCCATTGTATATGTCAGCTTGCATTAGCAGGCAATTTTGTTTTGTGATGATGTTCTCTGTTAGGACAAGAGAGCTGACTGAAGGCCCTCTCTTTTCATGAACCAAAAATACTAGAAACAGGCACACGTTTATTCCCACCCTTCCTTTCTTTTCTTCCCAAACAGTAGCTGAACAATATGTTTTTATTGATGTTTTATTCACAAAATATTGTCTACAACTGAGTTAAATTTTAAACGGGAAGTGGTTGATTTGTTTTACAATTTTGAGAGTGGAGTTGCTAAGTGGATGATGACACGCGCAAATGTCTGCATGAGGGAAAAAACTACCATGGTTTTCCAAAAGCTGAGCATATTTGAGAGTACTTGCTGCTATGCTGTCCTCTCTTGGTTGTATATTCATCCCCCTACAAGCGTTTTAATCACCCGCTCTAAGGCAGAAACAATAAACCAAATGTCTTTAGTTCAAAAACTCTGGGAGGTTGTGAACAATCTGCCATTCACATGGTGAACCATCAAGACAAAGGTCAATGCGTATCATGGAAGATGTTTGTGACAGCCCCGTGTCCTGTTGTAATTGCGGACATCTCATATTTGAATCTTTTCTTTTTGGAGGCCTTCTCATATGCTGGTTTCTTGCCATTTGGGATTTTTTGGCCTTGGAATCGGAAGGGATTTTTAGTACTTGAAGGAATGAGAGAGAAATAGAAAAATGGATCCTAAATGGCATCTTACTTGGAGGCAATGACTCCCAGCAGTCGGGCAGTGGTGGGCTTGCACCCGAGGTTTGCAAGGTGGCTGAATACCCCCGCTGCCTTCGCTTTGTTAACAAACTTGGGATCATCTCTTCCATTTACAAGATTATATCTTTTTGTAAATTTACCCTGGGATCTTAACAGTTTTCCTAGGTTATTTCTGCTGCTGCTTTCCTGGATATGAAGGGAGCATCTGTATTAATGTTTACCACTGCAAGCAGCTGCCCCCTGCCAGCCTGCTGTGCCCCGTCCCCTCTCCGTTTGGGTCTCTCTCTTCACGTTCTCTCTCATAAAAATCTTTCCAGCCTTATTGCTGGCTGGTTTATACATGCCGCTCCTCCTGCCACTATTGTCTTCATTAGCAGCAGTGAAGGCCAAGCAATCCCCCCAGCAAAAAAAAATTAGCAATTCCATCAGTTTTCATTAGGATTGTCTGGAACTGTAGAAACCAAAAAGTCACATTATACAGGGCCAATTTTGACAACGGTGCTGTGCCTTAAACAAGATGACCTTTTAATCTAGCTGGTTCATAACCTTTTGCTGTAAATGAGCACATGTAACCCTCGTTGGAAAGTAGCTCAGCTTCTGAGAAACCTCTGATCTGTAGATAAGATGCCTCTGATCTGTAGATTAGACTGTCCCTGTGAGCCAGCCTGCCAGGGTCACTTTTATTAACTTTGGAGCTCAAAGTCCTGATTGCAGAAGCTAGTTTGGTAATTATGTACATTGGGTAAAAAAATAAACCTCTCTGCTAGCCTTTTAATGTCTTGAGGTGCTGGTTGTTCTGAGAAGTCACTGCTCCTCCACTCCTAACCCTCCCAACACAGACAGGCGCGGAGGTGTCCCTTACGGTGACCAGAAACGTCGTCCCGCCGGCAGTACGGCCCATCACAAACCTCGCTTCACCCCCCCGCCAGGGAGATGCGATTCTTTTGCTCTCACCGTCTCCAGCACACATCCCAGCAGCGCACATCCTAAAAAGCTGCAGGCCCGAAAGCCGGCTGGTGCAACTGGGGTGAACAGGGAAAAGCCGAGGCCCTGACCTGGGGCCGGCACGGGCCGAGACGCCGGTGGTGCGACCGCAGGCTGCTCC
>NW_009260397.1:920988-925503 GCF_000687185.1 Egretta garzetta | reverse complement strand
GGGCGGGGAGGGGGGCTTTGCCTCGGCACCCCCTTCGGCCTGAGGGGCAAGCACACCGTGCCTGCCCCTGGGAGCAGGGAGAGCGCCCAGGGTTGTGTGGTGTATGAGTTTATGAAACAGCAAACAAAAGTACAGGAAGATGTTCCAAGTGATGATGATGACGATGACGATGTAGGTTTCCAGGTCCTCCGTGAGGCTAAGGTCTAATAAAGGTGCAAGACTAGATCACAAACATTGAGTGCTCTTGGATGCCGAATCCCAGATACACAGTTTAGGTCCAGATAAAACCATGGACCGGTTTGTGCTCATTCAGCAGTCTGGGAAAATCTGGTCTCTGAAGATGAGTAGTTCCGGTTGGTGTAATTGGTGCGAAACCCAGTGGGAATTGGTAGAGCTTCGTAGTGGGGTCGCCATGCCAAATGCCGGAACGAGGCCGTTCCTGAAGGTAAGCCCTCTCTGCCCCACTTCCCCATCTCCCCAAGGAGAGTAATGGCATTCCCTGCCTCTTGAGTGCTGCCCGGGTATCTGACACGATATGTAGGTATCTGACAACAGTCTGACAAGATGCTGAGCTGCTTGGGTCCTTCTGAAATGGACAAGTATCTTGTATAAACAAGTGTTGAAATTCCATCTGCTTTTCAGTTTGTGTGGATGAAGTCTGGCACCTGTTTGTGCCCTGCCCTGTACACAGCTTATTTTTGCTTCTGTTAAATTAACACCACGAAGTGTGAGCCAGGGAGAGCTTAGTGCAGATTTTCTACCTTGTTGCAAACTGGGCAGTGATAATATTTAATCGTAACTTAATAACGTTTCCTGTCCACTGCATTTTTGCTTTTATACCCAAAAAGGATTGTCATCCGCTTTTACCCACTGGAGCCCTGGCAGATTGGCAAGAACAGAACAGTCATGACTTTCCTCTGATCCCTCAAGCAGCCAGTTGGAACAAAGCAATGATGAAGACAACCTGGAGATGACCAGCTCCATCTACTTGTTTCCTCTTATGATCAAATCTGTGTAGCTCTGCACCTTCACCTGTATGATTCACTTTTGTCTTTGCGTCCCTTGCACACAAAGCTCAAGAGTGGGGCAATCAGCTGTACTGATTTTATTAAAATAGTTCAATGTCTTTGTCTCAAGCCTGTCTTGTAGCCCAAAGGCTCTCCCGACGCCTGCGGCTAAGCCATTGCAGTCTGGTGATGGCCACATGTGGGCCTAGAAAAAGATCTCTTGTAGTAGCAAAAAGTTTTAATTCCAAAACGTGTTTGGCTTTATTGAGGACCAAAGAGGTTCTTGGGTTCCTCCAGTTTATCTCAGATTCGCGAGGCAGAAAGATCCTTCTTTCAGTTTCTCTGTGGCAGCAAAAGGGTCCCAGGCTGGCTAAGAAGACCTGGGAGTCAAATTCTCTTTTCAGGGTCCCCGAAAGCCCTTTATGAAAAGTGAGGTAATTATTGGGAGGGGAGTTTGTGTATTTATATAATTTTTTATTTAAGGCTCATGTCAGATCTTGTGCTCTGGGCTGTACTATTGCTACCCCCAGTGGCTGCTCCTGCAAAGTGTTATTTGTCTGCAAGATTTTCATGGCTGAATGTGTGCTGATGGCAGTGTGTAGAGGCGGGAGTTGCTTGTGAAGAATTGCACTGTGCCACAGGAAAATATTTTGAAGGTTCTGCTACTGCCAGCTTTAGTTTCTGTCATTCACCCAGTTGTTCAAAATACTTTTCCTCACCCCGCTGCTACAGGGAGTTTTGGGGTGACGCAGCATCTCGCTGTGTTCTGTTGATGGCGTTTTCAGCTCACTGTCCCTGCCGGGAAGTGTTTTGGGTTTTTAGGCCCCATACGCTCCCTCACTTTATAACTGGAATACACGTGGCATTTTATTAAAACAAAAGCATGGTACTTTTTATGTCTAATGTTATCTCTGCCTTCCACTGATAATGAAAATATTTATCAGTTTTGTTTCCACTATGTCATATGGTCAGGTTGCAGACAGGGAGATCTGCGAGCATGCAGACTTGGGACATGGAGGACCATGGAAGTCCAAAGCTGAAGGGTGCTTCTGCACTCGTTTGTCATTCTGATGGGAGTTGTATTTGTTTATGACTTGAGGTCTCAAGATAGCTGAAAATATTCCCTCTAATTATCATTTGAAGTTGGTTGTTCCCTATGCAGCATAAGCATGTTTGCAACATCTGTCAGGACTATAATACCAAACACAAATTTGTGTATCAGGCTAGGGGGGGCTACACTTAATCTGGTTAATAAAATATATCAAAGCCTTTTTTGATAAGTGTCAGTTTATTGGTTTAAAACTGGGGGGTTTTTTAGCTTTCAGTACTTGGAGTCAGGTATCATGGCTGCCCAGGTCCCTGCACTTTCTCAGGAGGTCTTTTCAACTAAGTTTTTGAAACTGGGGTAACGAACAGGTAGGTGAACTGAGTCGGAGACACATGTGTAACTCGGGAGTACTCTGTTGCAGGGAAGAGGGTGGACAGCCCTGGCTTTGCGAAAGGGCTTGACCGACGTGAAGGTGAATATTCTGAAAGGCAGAAAATACTGTTGTTTTAATTCTGATCTGCAGACACGCATTTCCTGGAGGTCCTTCTACCTCGTGAAGGAACAAGCACAAACTCTTGCCAGTGCATTTGTTTCCTTTAAAGAAACCCTGCTCTGTGCCCCAGTTCTCCTTTTTCGGGCCATGTTGGCCACTGCTAGGCACTGCCGCAGGCTCTGTGCCTTTCTCGTGCCCTCAGCTGCTCCCTGTGTGGGCTCTTGCCTGGCAGTGACTTTCCCGGCATTGCAGAGCTGAGCAGGAAGAGATAAGAAAGGAGAGGGAAAGCTTAGAAAAGAGTATGCCATGCAAAGATGCATACTGAATAAAATGGGTTCTCTGTGACTTTCCCACCCATTTCCATGTTGTGTCTGCATTCTGGCATTACCTGACAAAACATCCCAGAATACAACAAAATCACGACGAAGCTGCTGGGTCAAGGACTGTCCTGGGAATTTTATGGTTTATGGACTTTGAGCTTTAAGAGTAGTTAAAACATTAATCAAAGGATCATTTGGTTATGAATTGTTTGTGCCTCAGTCTGAGCCAGTTGATCTTTTTTGGTGCTGCGGTCTGTCAGAATGAGATCCTGACAGTCCTGTGAGCTTGCAGCTGGCTGTTTTCCTTCATAAACTGCTGGTGCTGAATATCCTTTTTGTGTTTGTGATGCTTTGAAGAGATGGCCTATTTTTCCTCCACTGAGCTAACGTTAGAGTAGGTTCATGCAGTATGCTAGGGCTTGAGGTTACCCTGCAAAGCAGCTGTGCAGCCCCCTGAAACCCACCCGAGAGCACGCACACAGAAACCAACAGAAGCAGGAAACATTTTCTCACATCTCTGTTGCTTATGTTTCCTAGCTGGGGAAAATCAGACATACCACCCTTATCTAGGGCTCGGCAATAATCTTATAAAATCCCTTTCCCTTGAACGCTACATGCAGATTGTCCCTCTTCCATGGGATGGAGCCTGCCTGACATCTGGATTTAATACCTGCTGGCTATGGTAGATCTTTTTACCGTTGTACTGACCCTGTCACCTGCCAGGCTTAACCTCCTAAGGTTGACTAATATTTCTGCTCCCAGAAATGGCCTCTGTTGGTGTGTTTGAGAAGTGTGTAGGCATGTTTGCAAATTCAAAGGTAATGACCCGATTTTGAGCACTCTGTAAGTGTTTCCTAGCTACAGACCTTTGAAGTGAGGACAATCTGTGTATTTACACAAGAGAGGACCGGTGAGGCCCTGAGCACGCTGAAGGGCACCACTGGCAGAAAAGTATTACAGAATCACGATAACTTGGGAAGTTACTCTCCAAGCACAACAGTGTGACGCTGCTGTTCACAGTCAACCCTGTTATTTGTGTGTCATGACAGAAAGATAGGCATTATTTTCTCCCACAAACGGGACTCTGGGGTCCATACATTTGGGATGAAGAGGATAAATGCTGATTCAGTGAACCGCTTGAGTGCAAGCTTTAACTTCATCAGTGTGATGTGACCTGTTGCAGCAAGAAGTGGCTTTAAACACGTGGGTTTATCCCACAGACGGAGCAAGGCTCGAGTGTGCCCTCGTCGCCCCGCGCCTGCTCGGGGGCCGTCCTGACCCGGTGCCTGCCCCAGGAGGGCTTGCGTAGGCTGCAGGTAGCACACCTTTCCTTTAAGACAAGCTGCAATATCATCACCTTACGTTCAAATAAAATTATTTCTGCCAGGAGCTGTCACAGTTAAGGTTTGGCTTGGGTCACTGCCGCCATCATGCAGAAACGCCATTCCCACCTCCCAGGGGCATAAAAGCGTGTTCCCCCCTCCAGTTAGCACCACGGCAAGTTTTAGGGAAAACCGGGAACTTTGGGATGACTTCCAAACCCACTGGAAAGGGTATCCGGAATTTATTTAAGCTTTTGCACACAGATCCCACACAACGACGCGCGGCCCTGTCACGCCTCCGCCCCCTCAGCCCCAGCTCCAAATG
>NW_009260397.1:894051-920793 GCF_000687185.1 Egretta garzetta | reverse complement strand
CCCTGCCTGCTCCCCTCCACGCAGCCACGGTCAGAGGCAAACGTGGGCTCCCTGCCTTCCCCGCCTCCTCCCGGCCCTGTGTGCCACCCTCCGGGAAGCGGAGCCTGGCAAGCGGCGTGAGAGGCGTCCCCGCTCCTCTCTGTGGAAAGTTACCCTATTTCGGTAGAAACGGCTTTTGCTGAAATGCGGCGGAGGTGATCTTTGTAATGGTAAAAAGAAAAGCCCCGAACAAAACAAAAATCAAGTGGGTTTTTTTTTTAAACAAGTGTGTATTTGCAATGTACGGATACCAAGTGTGACAGCAACAACAGAAGCCAGGAACACCCAAGTCACTCCCTTTGTTTCTTATTTTGAAGTTGAGAATCACACAAGCTCTGGGAACAAGAGCTGATATTTGAAATTTTTACTTAAATTTTAAACTACTATGGTAAAAGGCTGTAAGATTTTGAAGGTAAAAGGCTTTGAAGAGGTAATACTGCCTTTTGAGGATGTGCTCACCTGCCAGCCATGGATTTATAGCCGAGACACTCTTGTAACTGAAAAAATTCAATCCGGTTTGTAATATTTTATATTAAAGACTAATTCTTTTTTTCCTGCCTAATTAATGTAGCCATGTTGCTCTGAAAGTGCTTGTAGTGACATACTTAATTCCTAGGTATTCCTGTTGTAACTCAGTTCCACAGTTAGGTTTACAACCATGTACAGTGCCTGGTTTAAAAATAAAAAAGAAACAACCACCCACCTGCCTGACACACCAGTATAAAAGCTGTGCGGAGGCAAATCCTTGTCCCGTTTTTCAAAAGCATTACAGTGTTCAGTTACGCTCTCTCAACTTGTGAACAACAGGGAGGAGAGGTGCTAAATATTTGTTACAAACTTCCTGTACAAATAAAAAGTAGAATTAAAATCATTTCCCCACCTTTTCTGTAGTTGCGGTTTCACTGGCAGTCTGACACGGAAGTAAACTCTTGATGGTAGTCTCTCTCCTGTTGACTTCTGCTGCCTTGAGCAAGATTATGTGGATTCAGCAAAAGACTTGAGCATATTTCTGAATATAGGCATATTTGTAAGTGAACTTAAAAACATTCAGTTTAAATATGTAATGATTTGGGTTCATACAGTCTTATTTAGATGTCATAAGCATCTGTGGTTTCTGTCAGAACCTGGGGTCTTCAATATTTCTGAAAGAGATAACCATTAATCTTTGTGTGTGCATGCTCTGCATATGCAAAGTAGACAAGGAGTCCTTGTCTTGAAAGCAATTTGAGATTTTATTAATGTTTATTTAGTGACTTAAAGACAAAAATGCTTTATTGCTGTGCAGTTGTCAGTGATTTAGCTACAAGTGAGGAAAGTAAGTGGTGCACGGGCAAGCAAAATTGCTGAGTGAATGAAATTCCTGTCAAAGCCTTATTTTCTCTACATGCAGAACTAATCATGATGATGTACGAGTTAATTCAGCTTAGAGTTCAAAACTCCCACTGCTTCCCACTGTAGTTAATTCTGGACTTATTCTTCTATTAATGTGGTCTCCGATATTAAAGACTGTTTTTAGCTTGTCTTGTGTGTGTCATCTTTTTGTTGGAGTTGATGGGAAGGTTTTATCATGTAGCAGTGAAGCTTTTCTAAAAAAGAAGCACAGAACTGATTTTTTTGCCTTTTCTAACATAATGTTTCAAGCAATTAATAGAATTATAAGTCACGGGTTTAGTTTGAGGAAAAATGGCTTACAGACTATAAATGTGTATTTTCCCCTTTAAACTTCTCATCAGTGGTAAAAAGACTGGAAATATTATCCTTCCTTTGGAATGAAGAAATACTAGTTAGTAAAAGTTCAGTTTCTTTTGTTTACATAAATCTAATAGATCTAAGTGCATATGCATTAGCTATAACTTGCTGTTGCATTAGGGGTGGTCTGTAGAAGTTGGTCAACGAACTCAGAAAAAGCAGCTGTGTTATAAACACTGGTTCTGTTCTAGCAGGGATAGCAGTAAACATTTTTAATCAGAGGAATTTTCAGGCACAGACAGTATTTTGAGCAGTGGGTTGACTAGCCATTACGGCCTGCTGCAAAGTTGGTCTGACACAGATAACCTTCCATTTTCTTTCCTTTCCTGTTCTGTAAATATTGGTAAGTGTTGTGGTTTCCAGACAGGAGAGTGCACTCTGATTTGTCTTGTAGACAAAAGGTGCAGGAAAACTTCTGTAACTCTTTTTACAGTAACTGAAGGTAAACTCATAAGCTATAGTGATTCATGCTCATAAAATGTCAGACTATTCAAGAAGCTTTTATGGTTTTAGCTTTTGTCATTAAAGGGATTCATGTTGTAATGTTGTTAATAGAATGTATGTTCATTAAATACTACGCAGTAACTGAATAACCTTATAGCTGTAATTACATTTCCAATACTTCCAGTCCCTCCTCACCACCAGAACTAAGTCTTGAAAGCCATCCTGAAGTAATGAATGTGTAACTCTGTATTTTATTCTCTGCCCCTAGTTAAAATGCACTTTAATGTTATTGTTCCTATGTGGTAAAGCAATTTATCTCTTGGCATGGGGTGGTGGTGACATAGGACAGTTAATTGGTTATTGATTAAAGTGTTCCCAGCCTGTCTTTTACTTCTGAATGCTTTCTTTATGGACAGAATAAATATTCCAATCCTGTTTGCTTTTCAGACCTGTTTGTATTAGGCCCTTCCTCCTAATCCTGGAGAAAGACAGCGTGAATAGCTGATAACATGGTAAGGGCTTATTGAGAAGGTTTTTGAGATATTTTGGTAGAAACTGTAAAGTTTCTTTCATCAGGACTAAGAATAAAGTGGCATAATGAGAACATTGTTCTTGGAGTGATTGTAGTTACTGGTAAGTTTAAGAATTTGAAAAAATTCACTGTAATGCACATGTCTGTTCTAGGGAATCTGTTGCTTGCAAGATGCTTGAAATTTTGGTTTTTTTAGCTGATTTCAGGGGGGAAATTGTTTTGATATTTTATTATTGGCAATTGTGATGACTAAATTAATTACAGTTCTTGTAACTTTATGTGGAGATCTCTCGGTATGGTCCAGTTACCAATTAAATTTAAAAAAGTGAGAAAAATCCATTTTGCAAGGGAAACTGGGACACATGTAGATGTAACGTTTCTTGTCATGACTTGACTGTCATTCTAGATTCGAATTGCAGCACTGAACGCGAGCTCCACAATTGAGGATGACTATGAAGGTACCTTCAAAAGTCATAAGACACAGACAAAGGAAGCTCAAGTAAGTAAACCCACCATTTTCTTAAGGAAGTTTTGTCTTGATGGGAATTTTGTCCTCTCTTGTTGCAGGGATTGTTCAACCATAATTTTTTGGTTTTAAGTAAGTTGTGTTACTGTCTTATCTATCTCTTGGTCAATCATTTAGCAAGCTAGAACTTTACTCAAATGAGTTATACTAGATCAGTAAGGCTAATGTTCTGCTATACAGTCTGGATGTGGACTGCTTTATAGCAGAAAGTATTAGAAGTATGAAACCACTGATACTTGTAATAAATATATTGTAATAAGTATATTTAATAAAGTTGCCCTACAGAATAGGTTCTACTTTTTTAAACCACAGGAAGCAGAAGCTTTTGCTTTGTACCACAAAGCTTTGGACCTTCAGAAACATGACCGATTTGAAGAGTCTGCTAAAGCTTATCATGAGCTGCTTGAGATTCGTCTTCTGCGAGAGGTCAGTGACCTTTAGAGAATGAAACTCTAGAAACTATTTTTATTATAGTTTGTATTACTTTGTTTCTTATTGGCTAATTAGAAATATCAGTGTTAGCAATTGGCAAGTTGTTTGCTGTTCTTTTTACTTGTGTAATTCCTAATGCCTGCGTTGTGTTTATTTTATCATTGGTAGGCAGTTCTTTCTGGTGATGAGAAAGAAGGGCTGAAACATCCAGGCTTGATGTTAAAATATTCCACCTACAAAAACCTAGCACAACTGGCAGCACAACGGGATGACTTAGAGACAGCCATGGAGTTTTATTTGGAGGTACAGTACAGCTGAAATAAAACATCTCAGCCTCAATGTTTACAAAAACTTGCCAAAATACGTACACCTTTCAGCATTCCACCATTCAGTCCCTCCCTGTAGACAAGTGGATATTCATGTCTGAGATGTGAATAATGTTGTTTGTTATGCTTTCTAGGCTGTAATGCTAGACTCTACTGATGTCAACCTATGGTATAAAATTGGTCGTGTGGCAATAAAACTAATCCGCCTGCCTTTGGCTCGTCATGCTTTTGAAGAAGGTCTGAGGTGTAATCCTGATCACTGGCCTTGTTTAGATAACCTTATCACAATCTTGTACACACTCAGTGACTACACAAGTAAGTACAGTACACCAAAAAAAATTCTCAAGGTATGTGTAATTTTACATACCAATAAAAAAAAGTAATGATGCAATTGTATAGGAGAAAGTGTATCTTGTGTAAGCAGTACATTAGGGTATCATAGAGATTTTTTACTTCATGATAAATTATGATGGTTTGTACCAATTCTGGTTAGCCTAAAAGTAAATGTGGTCTCTTAGATCAGAGCCTCCTCAAGAAGTTTCCTTGTAGACTGTTCTCTTGCCTTTCAATGTATATTGATTTTGTCTTTCTAGTAATTTCCAGCTACACAGTTCCAGCATTTGGGTATAAAACTGCAGTCTAGTTCATAGCCTAGTATGATTAACAGTAATTAGAGCAGTTGATACAACTGACCCTAAGATTTTACATTTGAGTAATACGCAATGGATGAACTGATTCAAAGGAAGTTTAGGAGAGAAGTTACAAGATGGCAGAAATGTTGAATCTGATCCTTTAGGGTTCTCCTACTGCAGTGATCCTAATGGTCTTCATGCAATTGCCCATGTGAGCAAAAACCTGGTGGGATACATTGCGTGTTACACTAATGGAATCTGCAGTTAAGACATTTGATAACATGAAAATGGTAAATGATTGTGATTCTGCTTTATGATTCTAGTTTCTTTTGTGCAGGAATGGAGTCTTAAAGTACATAAAAGATGTACCACAAAAATTGTTTAAACAAAATCAGTGATACTCTTTTTCTGGCTATAATGCTTGGGAAGACATAACAGGTTATTTTAACTGTATGCATGTAGTTATTTGACCTGTTACAAAGCTATTGGTCTGATTTATGTGAATGTCATATCTAGTTGGAATTCAGTGGTGTATATGAAACCAGAAATGGGAGGTTTTGAATGAACCAAAACAGTCATTGACCGTTCAATTTTTATTTCTCTGTCAGCATGTTTGTACTTTATCTGCAAAGCTCTGGAAAAAGACTGTCTATATAGCAAAGGATTGGTTCTGAAGGAGAAGATCTTTGAGGAGCAGCCTTGTCTCAGGAAAGATTCCTTAAGGATATTCCTCAAATGGTGAATGTCATCTTATAGTATATACTGCATTTGGAGTGTAAATTTTGGGGTTGGGGTAGTTCAGAAAACCTGGTGAGATATAATGCTTTAAGCTGTAATAATATCTTGCTGACCTGCCTTCTCAATAATAAATCAATGTTAAGTGTTGGTGCTGCTGACAGTGCTCTTCAGCAATTACTTCTGGAGGGAGGTAGAAAGAGGCAAAAAATCCATTTGCTGCTGCTCACTTATTTTCATACCTAGATCTCTTGTAATCATCTTCCTTTGTTTTATTTTACTTATTTGCAGCTGATATCTGCAGCATTCATTTTAGATTTCCTAATTAAAAAAACAAGCCAAACCAAACTAAAATCCCTAAAATCCCCAAACCTACTACTTTTCCAAGCAGTTACAAACTTGGGACTTGATACAATTTTCTCATATCAGTAGGTTTCAGGGAGCCTTACTGATTTTTATTGACAAATGAGTGCAGTCAGAAGTCTTTGTATGTTTCATTGGTAGTCAAGATGCAGAAATTCTTAGTTTATTAAGCTTTAAGACCGCTGCAACTCTGAAAATATTTTGCAATATTATGTTTGAGATTTTAATTGTTTATTATTACTTTTTTATTGCAGTATGTAGAACTTTCAGTAAAAGTTTGATGTTCTGTAGCTCTGCAAAATAGACTGTTTCTTTCTGTATGGATTTTATAGTATGAGTGGGTAGGAGAGAAGTGGGAAAAGAAAGTAGAGGCCCATAAAATTTACAGGACCTAAGTTAACTGACCATTCAGCATCAGAGCTGCTTCTCATACTGTAATATATTGCTGTGATAGTCAGCTGAATTCAAAAAGAAGTTAAATTTTTAGTTTAATTATAGTTCAGTCTCACTGAATATAGTAATCATTGTGTGTGCAGATAACATCAGTACCCTGTGTAAGTTGTATGAGGTAAATGGAACATGCGTCCTAGCACACATCCTTAAGTTATGCAATAAATTAATCACAAACTTGTTTAACTTTTTAGACCGCTATAATCTAACATCTAAAATGTGAAAATACAGAGTATTTAGAAGATATAGAAGAGGAAGGATAACTTAAATTTTAAGGCTCTTAGGATTCTACGTATAGCAGTAGACCTTTAACAGACAGTCCTGTTTAGTTATAGAGACCCTGATTTATTAAGCTCCTTAGGTCTGGCTCTTAAAATGAGTTACATGCTGGATTAAGCCAGGGCATTTAGCCATTGTTTTTTGTTTCTGGATTGTGATATCTCTGAAGCAGTGGATTATTTTTCACTTTTAAAAATTGATTCGTAGAGTCAGACTATACAAGACAATTTTCAACTCCAAATTTTATTTGTGATGACATGAATTCCTCAGACTAGCACTTTGGAATGAAACAAATTTCTCAGCCATACCGTTTTTTTTCTGAACCACAACTCTCTGTCTCAGAAAGAAAACAAAGCCTCCTACTTTCATTTCTTAGTGTTTGGAAAACAGAATAGGGCAATCTCCCTTTATCTTTTAATTTTTAAGGCAGAACATAGATTTCAGATGGTGAACAGTTTTATATGCATGCTATAAAGTTTGTAAAATAATGTTATTTGAATGCTTTTTTTAACACTGTTTATTTTTGTTATATTATAGGAAGATACCAAATGTATCTCCCCAGGCTTTAAAAAAAAAAAAGAGCAACAAAAAAACCAAACAACAGACAAAAACTTTTACTTGCCTTCTTTTCTTATTATTTCTTAGTGACATGTCTATCCATAATGTAAACGTGAGTGCAGCTGAAACAGGAAAAATCATAGATGAAGCACTGGAGCTACGTAAGAAAAGACAAGCGTTGCTAGTGCGTGACAGAGAACCAGACCTCAGACTGGTCCAACCAATTCCCTTTTTCACGTATGTTGTCATATTTCCTCTTTTTAAAAGCCACTTATGCTGACAACTGTAGTGCACTTCAAATTTCTTCAGAATGCTTTTTTTCTTGTAAAAACAAACCAACCAACCCCCTGATATTTTCGTATTTTAGGAGTTTATAGGTTGGTTTGGTGTGCTTACGATTTTAGCATAAACCCCATATCTGTCAGTTTTCAACCTTTGAATTAAAACCAGCAATGTAAAACAAACAAACCCAAAACCTTAACTAAGAATGATTTGGCAGCCATTCCAACTGTATTATTGGATTTTTCATATATGACTAGTTTGTATATGAACTTCAAAGTAAGTTCAGCTTTTTAAAAAATGTTTTTACTATTGGGATAATGGAAACTCAGAAACAAATTATAGTTCTTTATTTGCAGCCAGATACAAGGATACTATTAAGTTGTTACATATGTCTTTATTAAAGGCATAAAGGGTTGGGGTTTGTTTTTTTTTTATTGTACATATTTTTCTGGAATATGAATGGACTCTGCACATAGGTCCTATTGCAGAGAAGTTGCTTCTAGTTGTGGATAAGGGTAAGATTTTTTTATTGTTGTTGATTCAATGCAGAACCTGAAAATGGTTCCTTTGACACTACTTTTTTTAGGGTGCGGTATAGAGTAATTTCCTCAGCAACTATTGCATAGACCTTTTTTTGTTAGAGACATTTTTTGAGATTAGGCTCATTATTGATTCCTGCTTCCTTCGCACTGCAACCAGCTCAGCAGTTTCCTCTGAAAACTTTTGCCTGCTGCTACATTTTGTTCTTATTTTTTTAAAGTGGTGTATTCTAGAAGGAAAGCTCCTAGGGACCTCTGTTCTGGGCTTGAAATTGTCCATGGTCCGTATGATGGGAAATACAGAAAGTTATTTTCCAGCTTTTCTAGTTGTAGGACAGATTTTTGACACTCAAACGTGTGTTCCTCTCCCACTGAAAAGCTGCTCTTGCTACGTCTAAGCTATTGGGGAAAAACAATGTTGAATGCTGTTAGGTTTGTAAATATAATTTAGAATTTAGATATACAATATTTAGAAAATAATGTGACAAGAATTAATAAAGTTGTGATGCCATTGTGTTTCCACATGCAGGTGGAAGTGTTTAGGAGAAGCTTTACTTGCCATGTATCACCACCTCACAACATGTGATCCTCCTCGACCCAGTCTGGGAAAGAGAATTGATCTCTCAGAATACCGAGACCCAGTTCAACATTTGATTCTCTCTCCTACTTCTACTCCTGTCAGTGTTATTCAGCCAAATCCTGTCAGCACTAATCCAGTGGTGACAATGCCAGATCCTGTATTACCTTATACTCCAACGACACCCAACTTTCCAAGTCACAGTCAGAATTCATTGGAACCAGGAGCTACTGTAGGTGAGCAAGGTACTTCAGTCTAAGATTCAAGATATCTTTCCTACTTGTCTGGGTGTTAAAAGTGCTACGGAACTCATTGGGAAATGCTGTCTTTAAAGCTCATATTGGTGGATTCAGAATTTTCTCAGCATGTGTATAACGTCTGGTAGAAAAAGTGAAGCTGAGCTCTATAAAATTAAGTTCTGTTAACCTTCTACATTGGAAAAGGGAAGGCCACCTGAACTGCCTGAGAATCGTTGATTCCTGACTAAGAGATAGGAGCAGTGTTCAGGACAGTGGACTGATTTTCCTATCTAATGGAATTGAGAGTCAGGTTGATTTGTTGTTCTTAACTGTTACTCCAGTGCAGGAGTATCTAACCTCTTCTTGTTTTGTGCTATTGACTCGTACTTCAGTTTTTCACTCTTTTAGAAGAATCATGACTCCATTCCAGCAATGATGCATATCAAGCTTTTAATGTTGTGAAGAGTCTTGAGCTCCTTAGAATGAATGAGCTGTTAGGGAAAAGATGATTGGATTATTCTTCTGCTTGTGTGTAACTTTAAGAACCTGAGAGAACCAAGCTGTCAGCTATATTTATTTGAAATCTGTAGCAAGAGGTTTGAATATTTTATACTGTAGCTGTATATGTATTTACATATCTGAAACTATCAAGGAGTTACCAGTATTTTGTTGCTATTCATGGGAATTTCTAGGTGTTTTGGGAGTTAAAGGCAGACTCCTCTCATTCCAATTTCAGGAACTTCTTGAAGACTAAAATAATGAATTCTAACAAATAATGAAATGCAGAATTTTCAATAAGGCTGCTTCTTGCGTCAGACCAGCATTTTTATGCAAAACGCCATAGCCAGTTTATATTAAAGTGATTTTTTAAAATTATTTTTATATTTTTGGCACTGTCTTCAGAAGGAAACCAGTGAATCTCAAGTGTTGCTGTAGAATAAAATAGTGTCAGCCACAAATAACTTTTTTATTTTAAATAAAAAAGATTATCCACTTTTTGTTTGGCAGTTTAACCTGTCAGTATCTTTTTTTTTTTTTTTTTCCCCTTTTTTTTTTTTTTCATTCTGCTTCTAGGTGACATATCTGCAGGTGATAAATCCAAGAAAGGTGTGAAGCGAAGGAGAATTACAGAAGATAGTGGTGAAACAGCAAAAAGGAGATCTGCCAGAGTCCGGAACACCAAGTGTAAAAAAGAGGAGAAGGTTGACTTTCAAGAGCTGTTGGTGAAATTCCTTCCTTCCAGGTACTCTACAGCAATAACTTTAATTATGAGAGTATCAAGAACTAAGTAGAGGAAGCTGTTTGGGGTTTTGTTTGATTGATATGCCCCAGCCTTAAAACCACTACACCCATGTTATTTTTTGAAGCAGATGTGATGCATTGTCTTCTCATAAATTTAGTAACATTGGTTTTAGTGAAAATTACTAAAACCTAATTGAAAAATAAGAAAGCTTTGTTAATGTGAAACTGAATTAGAGGACAATGCAGGTGTCAAAATGGATAAGATAAACAAGGTAATCTTGGCTGACAAAATTTGGGAACTGTAAATCTCTGAATTTGCTTCAGCTAATGTACTTTAGCTGTTAAAATATGCATAATGTTCCATGTTTAGGTTTCACTTAATAGTGAAGGAAGGAATGAGGATTTTGTTGATATCATGGGTTTTGCTCCCCTTTCACACAGATTAAGGAAATTGGATCCAGAGGAGGAGGAGGACCCTTTCAATAACTATGAGGTGCAGTCAGAGATCAAAGAGGAGAATTTCCAACATGTTGGACCACATAGAATGTCATTCGATTCTACAACATTTATGGAATCTGGTAAGGATTTCATTGTAATTCCCACTCTTTCTCTGTTGTTGCTTCCATACTGTATGCTTTATGTTCTGTATTTTCTTAAATCTAGAAGATACAGAAGTATGTGTTAATCTAAATAGTATAATTTTATGGCATAGAAATATCTCCATAACAGGTGTGGTTTGTTGTTTTGTTTTTTTTTTAAAGTCTTGGTGACTGCTTAATAACTGTGTGCAAGAGCTCTGTGTGGAGTTTCCCATTTAAAGAGACTGGAATACAATAACTTAATTCTGCATGTATGCAGCACAGGGGAACTGCTGCAAGATTAGTGTGTAAAAACACTGCTGAAACTTACCTGTTTCAAGTTATGGTCTGCCTTGACCTTAAACACATATGGCTTTGTGTTTATCTGCTTTCTAGAAAAACAGGATGTTCATGAATTCCTTCTGGATAACCTGAACAATGGTGGGATCTTGGAGCTGATGATGAGATATCTAAAAGTCATCAGCCAAAAGTTCCTAGTGAAGTGGCCTCCTGGCTTGTGTGAGGTGGTCCTTAGTATCTATAATAGCTGGAGAAAGCATAGTAGTAGTCTTCCTAATCCATTACTGAGGGACTCAAGTAATCAGCATATCAAGGTAATGAAACTTTTTTTTTATACTTTTATTTGCTGCAGTGTTGCCCTCTGCATACCAAAAGCACCTAACTGAAATCCTGTGATTAAGCGCAGGTTTTGCTTAGCTTTGTCTGGGTTGCTGCTTGTCCTAGCTGTTGCAGCTTTCATGAGCTGTGAGATCCTGCAGCTTGCATGACTGTTTGTTCCTTAGCTCCTGAACATATCTGGGTGATGCTATATGCCAGTATACCCTATACATATTGTGTGTGTGTTAATATATGCATGCACACATGCATATAGGCGTAATATAAATACTGTAGACGTAACTACATTTTACTCCTTTACTCTATTGCTCTTTCTTCCCTCCCTTGCTTCTGATATGATACAAAGTTTTGTTTTGTCATCAGGTGAGTAGAGAGGCTGCTCTGTTCACACTGGCTGAGGGTCAGCATTTCTGCTCTAAACAGAGTAAATACAGTTTAGTTTTAAAATAACCTGCAATTTACAGAAAAACCAACCAAAACCAACCCCACCCTCCCCAGCATCACCATTTTATTACCTTCATAAATCTGTAGATTTCACAAATGCAAATAGAAAAAATGGTAAGTTCATTAAATTGTTAAACCAGCTTAGTGACACAAGATGGTACTTCTTGATTTATAAAACCAGTACTGATACTTCTTGTCCACTGAGCCTGCTTATGTTATCTTTTCAGTGTTAGCAATGTGTATTCGCTTGGAAAGTTATTTGCCTTTGGTATGACTGAGTTTGAAGTATTTTTTTTTCAGATCAACACTGTTTCTACATTTTGCAAATGAAAAATGAGTACTGAAAACTGTGTTCCATTGACTTAGTTTACAAAAGTATCGCTATGTAGCAAATGTTAAATTTTTATACATCCTGTGACTTTTGTATTTCTATATATTTTCCATACATATACATACCCTTTTTTAAACAAACGTAGATACATTTATAAGTGTATTCCCTTGGTTCTCATTATGACTGCATAACTGCTTGCTTGTGTGCAAAATTTAAAAATTCAAGACTTTGGGGCTATACTCTTAAAAATCATTGTCCTCATGCTTGTCTATTCTCCTTCATCCTTGAATTTATTTTAAACTTGATCTGCAAGCTATCCTGAATGTAATAAGTTTGGGTTTTTAAGATTGTAAAGGGCTATTTTGGTAACGCATATGGACCTTTGAACCTTTTCACAAGTGCCTGGTTTTTACAGCTGGACCTGTAGCCCTTATTCCTATGAATTTAATCAGAAAAGAGTATATTCTTCACTGCACAAAACTACCTGGCAGAGATCCATGGTGATGTGATTTTTAATATACTCCTGAACTTTATCCAGCAAGCATTAATAAGCTGATAAGACTAGAGCACATACTCAGTCTCATGGAGATAAATACTGGAAAAATTAGAGGATATAGGCTTTTTAGTTCTCAAATATCAGTACTTCTACTGTATTTTGGAAACATGCTTTTGGCAAGATTTAGCAATTTAATATAGTTTTATTTCAGCCAGATACAAAAATAAGGATGTCACTTTTTTCTAACATCAGGCAATGCTGTTCTGACTACCTTCTTTTATGAGCTGAGATTTTTTTTTTTAATGCTCTTTCTGTGTATTGTGGTTTTTTGTACATGTTGGTCTGTAAATGCTATTCTACACCTTTAGACAGAGGAAGAAGTAGTTACAGCTGGGAATAGAAATCCCAAGAAGACAAGTTGAAGGTTTTCTTTGAAGTAACTTGCAAATTTAGTGGGGTTTTTTTTATTCTTCTTTTAATGTATTCCTGTATACTCTTTTTTGATATCTCTGTATTTTTTTTTCTGAAGGATATGATGTTGATGAGCCTTTCTTGCATGGAACTGCAGTTAGATCAGTGGCTACTGACAAAAGGGAAGAGCTCTACAGGTGAGAACTGGATGTTACTTTCTTCAGACTCTAAAAGCGCTCAAGGTATATGAGGGAATATTTCCAGGAATTCATTGGATTCCAAATACCTCCAAAATCGGAGCTATTTTTTCTTAATGAATACCTTTCAGATCTGTATTTTAGTGTTCTATCAATTGTTTCCCTTAAAGTAGATCAGTACTTTTGAAATACCAGTATGTGCAACTCTTTTCATGGGATGCTAGTAACTATGAGAAAATGTAATTAATTGATTTGCAGTTTCTCCACGGAATTGCCCTGCTGCCTCTGTGAATGGAAAGTTTGGTCCTGACTTTCCAGGAACTCACTTTTTGGGAGACCTGTTGCAGCTGTCATTTGCATCCTCACAGCGAGATTTATTTGAGGAAGGCTGGATGGAGTTTGTCACTCGGGTGTATTGGCTGAAAGCTCGCTTTCTAGCACTGCAGGTTTGTTTTACTTTTGATTTAACAAATAAAACTTTTCCCAAATTAAAATCAATGTTGTGGAGAGATGCTATGGCTGATTTGGGAATCTCAGCTCATTTAAGCATGTAGATAAAATCAGCTCAAAACATTTTACTTTTTAATATAATTAACTGTCACTAAGGGTAGAGGTGGAAATAAAGTAGGAGGTCTCACATGCTAAGCTAATACTCAGATAGGTTTAATATGTAAGTCTTTGTTTAAATTAGCTCATGCTCAGCTTAAATAAAATCTTTTTGGACCAAAGTTATTTGGAGTAGTATTATGTAGCTGCAGAACATGGATTTTTTGGGACCCAAACTAGTGGATACTATCAAAGTCCCAGACAGTCCAAAATGCAGCTTTCAACTGAAGCAGACTGTATGCTTAATTACTCTCCCCTCTGCTTCTTCAGGGTAGTATGATTCTTCTTTTGGAGACGTTTAATTTAATATGCAGACTTTGAACCAGAGGGTTTTAAACCTATCACTAAGGGAATAATTTCAAATAAATGTTATTTGATCCCAGACTTTTTTTTCCTTCCAAGCATTGTTTCCTCAGGACATCAAAGAGTTTGTTTATGCATCAATTATGTTTAAGTCAAATGTCAATTAATAATGTCAGTTTCATAAGTGTGAACTAACCAGTTCCTTCCGTTTTTATTTTTTGCATCTAAGGATTCCTTTCTAATAAACTTATGTGAGGAAAGATGAGAGTTCCTATTTGGCTACTGCCATTTTTTCTTCAGATACACAGTTACATTTTGCCTGTGGAGCTTGCATTACTCTCCTGACCACTCAGCTTCAGTATTTACTCCAGTTGGACAGATTGCGTTCACTTTGCAGAATAGAAGAATGTTTCTTGACTCAGTGTTTTTATTTGCACAAATGGAAGATTTATTTCTACTGTTTTACTCTTCCATGTTTTTAAAGGAAAGGGATTTCAGTAATCCAAATTAATCTTTCAAATTTATGCAAGCTGAATTCTATTTCTCTGATTTTTTAAAAATTTTTTTTATTTTTATTTTTTTTTTTAATTTGAGATTGTCAGTAGGATTTTTTTTTATTTGGGAGGACGTGCAGTAGTCACATTGGCAGTGTCTGCATTGAATTTAAACATTTTCTACATGCTTCAGAAACCCTTGCTGCAGACAGAACTCTAGGTTTGTTTGTTTTCCTCTGTACCATTTCTGCAGGGAGACATGGAACAGGCACTTGAAAACTATGATATCTGCACTGAAATGCTACAGAGCTCCACTACAATGCAAGCTAAAGCTGGCAATGATTGCAACATTGTAATACGGTTACCTAATCTACATGTTGATTCTGTTGTTTCTTTAGAAGAGGTAAGAATTCATTTGCAGGGGTATTCTCCCGACTCCATCCCTCCCAGTTTCAAAGATCATCTATGAATTAGCTCTTTTGTGATGGGAGTTTACCACGTCTGTCGTAGGATTTTTCTAAGAGTGAAAGGACAGGTTCATATTTCAATGATGATGTCAAGGCCATCATCTCCTTTTAAAAAAGACACCTTTTGGATCTGTTGGTCCTGTACAACTTGAGATTGCTTTTATGCAAAATAAAAATATTAGAGCAGCTGCATGTAGATCAGTGTTTTATTTTCTGTTCTTAAACATAAGTTTCACCTTTGCTTAAATGAGCTCTTTACTTCAGCAGTCTGTTTTCCACATAACAATTTGTGTACACTTTTAAACAAAGGGATGTCCATACTTCTGTTCTTTCTATTGCTATTTGGGGGATGAGCTCCAACACAGGAGATGTTTTCTTCACTTTGAAGTCCATCTGATGGAGGTATTCTTGCAGTGTAGAAATGCGTGATTTGGGGATTTGAGGCAAAAAAGTGTAAAATCATTATAGCACTAAAGTCATGCACTGTGTATTAAAAATCTGTGGAATGGGCGAAGTGTTACATAGGAGGTGTTTTTTTTCCCGGTTTATATTCCTGGATGTAGCTGTAGAGTTCACATAGCTTTACAGCTAAACTGCTAGGAGAAATGTCAGTAGTCAAATATATGTGAAGACAAAATGATAGTTGGATTGTGCCATCTGTGATGTTTGCAGATTGAAAAAAACCTAAAATCCCTGGAGAGATGCCAGTCTTTGGAAGAGATCCAGCGACTGTATGAGGCAGGGGATTATAATGCAGTGGTGCATCTGCTTCGTCCAACGTTATGCTTTAATGGTTATGGCAGAGCAAAACATCTGGAATTTGTAACATCCATACCAGAGCGACCAGCACAGCTGCTTCTCCTACAGGTTTGTTCTGTTTCTTAAAAAAGTCTTTTTTAGTAAGGCTTTAGGATTTATTCCTAAAAACCAGAATGAACAAATTTCTAGAGTGGGTGTTAATGGTTAACAAGTCTTATTTACGAAACAAAACGTGGAACCAAACCTTTAAATGGTCTGAACAGCATAGCTTTATTGACAGCATTAGAAATATGCCAGCTTTTGTTAACTGAGAATGTGGCTAAAGATATAAGATGTCCGAGGACTACATGAAATGGCCACAAAAACTGTAAATTCAAATAAACTTCAATCAATTGCAGAGACATCTTATGGATGGATTCATGCTATCTGCATCTTCTGTGAATGCTTCTTGCTTTTGCTGATGTTGACTGCATGGTGATTTGCAACCATTCTGAAACTTAAAAGTTATCTAGCATATGAATGATTTTTGTGATGTAGTGTATCTCTCCTGCGTGATGACAAACCGTTGATGGATACATCCAGTATAATTAATACAGATTTAATCCATTTTCATAGTGAACTAAGTGTACAAATGAGCTCAGCTATAGAAACAATTTGAGCCTCTGGGAAAAAAAAAAAAAGGTTGCACAAAACCAGTCTGATGCTCTGTAACTGGACTCAACTACAGCCTCCATGCCATCTTGTGACCCAAATTTGGCTGAGTAGAAAGAAGCAGGAGGATGTCACTATGTGCTTGCCTTATAATTGCTATTTTGTTATTTATGAAGTAATAAACTGGTAGCACAAGATCATAAAGATCCAAACCCTGTTTCTGTAGAGCCTCTATACAACTGCATATCATTAGAATTTTAGACCTACAGCCTGAATTTCCTGAATTTCTTTTTCTTGCATCTCTTACTAAAGCAGAAAGATTCAGTGATGATTTTTCTGAAATTTAGATCCTACTTGTGTATTTGTCATCCAAGGTCCATGCACCTCCTATTGTCCCTTTTTAATGTCATATTTAAAGGTTTTCTGTTACCGTTCCGTTAAAGTAACCACATTAGCTGTATATAGTGTATTGCTTTGCCCTGCTGTGCATTCATGGTTTAAAATAAACCCTTCATCCTTAGAATAGATTTTTTTCATATTTACATTCCCTAGGACTCCCTGCTCAAACTGAAAGATTACAAGCAATGCTTTGAACGCTCAGAAGTTGCCTTGAATGAAGCAATTCAGCAGATGATTAATATGACAGCAGCCTCTGCTAAAGAAGAGTGGGTTGCTACGGTAACACAACTGCTCATAGGAATAGATACTTCATTATCATCAGTCAGCAGCATCTTGAAAGACTCTTCTATAACACCAGGCCTTGTTCGATTAACAACCAACCTGATTCAGGTAACCTGTTCACTTGTACTAGGAAAGAGGTATTGTGTGCTACAGACCTTCAGACATGATACAGCTGCTGTCCGAATTGCCACCCACTCACAGTGATGTTTTGGGTTACATTTTTGTTGAGCGAAGGTCGGGGGAAGATGAGCATTACCTTCATAATATTAATTTTCATTTCAGTATGTTAGAGATGCACTGAGCACACCTGTGCTAGCATCAGTGACAGCAGGTACCTTCGAACACCAAGCTGCTTAAAATAATCAAAGAATGGTAGTAAGATAACCCAAGGAACAACACCATATTCTTATGCTGTTTGAAGCAGTGATAATGTGAAGACTAATTGAGCTGACTGGGTGCAGTTTGTAAGTTATGGCACTGATCTTGGCTGTATGTGCTTTGGACTAGAAGACAAGATTCTGCAAGCCTTACAAACATGATAGAGTTGCTTGCAAGTGCTGGACAAGCTAAGGGGTTTTCCCAATAAAAACAGAGAGGGTGATGAGAAGAGGGCAGGAAAAAAAGTGATGTGTGGACTGTTTCTAGCATTATGAATACAGCTAATTTTAGCCTTGTAAAGAAGGTACTTTCAAACCTTAAAACTACTGAATGAATATTTTTCAGTTTAGGTAACAAATGGCAGACTAGAAGCTGCTAATCTACTTACTGTCAAAATTTACTGTGCTTGCAACTCTCAGATCTCCATTTACTACAGTAAAAGCCAAGGTCCTTCACTACTCACAAAATCCATATTCTCATTGTGTGAAGTTGTATGGCAGTCACTGTGTTGTGGAACGTAATGGAATTCTGTAGAACAGAGTATTCACTGTAAGATCCTAAGTGGTTTCTGTAGTAATAATAAGTATGATTCTTTATCTACATAAATACCAACAGAAAAACTGTTGTATGTGTGAAAGAATGTGAGGAAAGTGTAGGACTTCAGGAATTTCTGGCATTGTGGAAATATAATGGGCAGTTGTCTATGAGAAATGGTAGGACAGTGGTTCCATGACACAGCATTGTGTTGCTCAGAATTTATTCAGGTATATAATTTTTATAGCATGTGTTGGGGATTCTCGTTGGTCTTTAACAGTTGTTGTAAGACCTGGTAAAGAATTCAGGAATTCTTTTAACTAAGTTCCTCTTCCTTGCTGGGTTGTAGATAAATTTCTTGTACAGTAACAAGGCCTAGTAACATGAAGAATTTATGTTGCATGTTTGCTTACTTCGAACTGTTGTATGTGCTATTAATAGAGAAATAACTAGCTGGAAAATGACGATGCAAGAGGAATGCCAGGGTAGGGGAAATGATCTTCTACCCTTCCCCATACCAGTTCATCGTACTTGTAGGACTTTTACCACCACTCATTGTGCAAAGCTGAGACTTGACTTTAGATGATTTCCTTAAACCAATTTTGGGTTGTTCGAAAGAATTCACACCTGACTTTTATTTTATATCACTTTGTCTATATAATGTCTGTTTCTTTATTAGATCATAGACTGCAGCATGGCAGTCCAGGAAGAACCAAAAGAACCATATGTCTCCTCAGTGCTTCCATGGATTATCCTGCACAGGATCATCCAGCATGAGGAAGATGCTTTTCAATCCCTTTGCTGCCAGCAGCAGCAGCAGAACCAAGGAGAAGAAGGTGAATTATTTATTCACTTTTACATATGGAGCTGAGCTCTTTACCATGTAGCTCTGGAATATAAATAAGAAAGTGCTTGTTTGTCATCTTATCTTACTGGCTGAAGGGAATAGAGGAGTATGCAAACATCACTTTCTTATAACCAAGGAAACATCTTTTTGCCAGACGAAGCATTGACTAGTTGGATTTAACTCAGTTCTGAGTTGCTTAAACATTTTACCAACTTCTTTCTTCCAGTGAGTCCTGATACACCTATGTTGCCATCTTCCCTCATGCTGCTGAACACTGCTCATGAGTATTTGGGAAGAAGATCCTGGTGTTGCAATTCAGATGGTGCTCTTCTCAAGTTCTATGTAAGTGGTAGCATCGTAGAATAATTTAGGTTGGAAGTGACCTCTGAAAGTCATATGGCCAGCCCCCATCTCACAGCAGGGAACAACTTCAAAGTTCTATTAGATGGTTTATTGCCTTGTCTTCATGGTAAAAATACACTTTTAAATCCACTTTCCTTCTCCCAGACAGACACATGAATGTTTTAGTCTGTTTAATCTGAATAGCAAAGGCTTGTTATTCCAGACCCCTGTATGCTTTCTAAACAGGCCGAGCTGCCTCTGTACTATAAACATCTTAAATGGGAATTAGTAAATCATCTACGTTGCCCTGAAAGAGAAAGCAGTGGAGGTGTTAAGTGATTATTCTGAGTACTTAGGAAAAATGTGGGTCTGTATCAGCCACTGATCGTGATAAAACTTCAGTTGAATGACTTGAATTTTGTGGTGCTTAGCTTCGGAAGATGCATCTCCCTACTCTTTAAAAAACAGAGGTAATGTTTGAAGCTATTAAAAAGTTTTTGGCGCTTATCAACATTCACCCAGATGACTGGTAATATGGTAATTTGGCATTGTTGTGTATTCTTTCCTGTGGTAAAGTCAGAGGTTGTTTGGGTTTTGGTTTTGGTAATGAATGTATAAAACTGATTGCAGCTTATGACCTGTGGAAAGGGGATACCTGAATACTGAATCTGTATCCAGTTTCATCTTCTTTTATGTCTGGTAGCTCAGCCACACCCCTGCCCTGCTTGCAGCAAAGGTTTACTCTTGATTTAAATGCCAAATTTTATTTTAGATATTCAAATAATATTTTATTTGGTAATAACTCTTAATTTTCAGCTGTCCTCTGAGAATTAAGAATAACAATTCTAAATTCACAACTGTTGAAGGTGAAAAATCACCCCAATTCTACTAGCTAGAGAGAGAGAGAGAGAGAGGGAGCATGAGCAATGTCAGTAAAAAAACCCAGACAAAACAGAACATCTCATCTTTCCTGCTTCTCTCTCAAATGTCTTGCTGGAGGGTCAGCAGTCTGTGTGGGTGGAGCATGCTTCCTGCCTCAATATTCCAGCAATGACCATGGCTTTTGTCCTCCAACCAGGAGGTAAGTTAGGCAGGATAAAAATGGAAAACTTTGGGCAAGAGGTGTGTGCTGTCTCAGCAGTGTGTTCTGGTGGGTGTGCACTTCAGTCTTTCAGGCTTAGCAGAGATTGCTGTAGGAGCACATAGCCCTGGTTGCCCACAAGGAGTATGATGCCAGAAAGTAACCAAACCATAGCATGGAGAATGAGCCAGTTAATTCTCCACAAAGGAGTACCAAATATCTTGATTGGAAAAATGCTGTTGAAGTGATGGCCAGTAATGTGACATAGCTCTTCTTCCTGAGAGAGACCAGTTTTCTTGTATACCATGCCTTTATTTCCTGAGAGTTATAATATTTGAGAAGGATTTTGCAGTTAAGTAGATTTAACACTCATAATTGATGGTATTAGAAACAGAATTCTACTCAATTATGCATAGGTGAGACAGACATGACACGACAATGCAAACTTTTGTTTCCTCCCATGTGCTGTTAATCAGCCTTGATTATATTCAGGTCTACTTTTCTTTTTTTCTCCAGTCCAATAACACAAGGATAAAAAGGATTTAAAATAATGGCCTGAAGGAGGAAATGGAAAGTGAAATACTTAGTGTTGTATGTAGCCACTTTAGGTGTTTTCTTCTGAACAATGCTGAGTTCATCATGAATTCATTCTAAAGTACAGTACTTCTGAAGATATGCAGAATTTAGATACTGCTAAAGATAATCCTCTTGTGCTTTGAAGGATAATCTAATCATTCATAGGAAGTAAAAATGCAGAAAAGACTTTTTTTCAAAGCTTTTGTAAAGCATTGCATAACTTATTTTGTTCATTGTAGGATTTTTCCTTGGTTTTTATTTTTGTTTTGTTTTCTAGAACACAAATCTTGCTAGCTCAAGATATAGAAAGAACTTGGGTGGAAGTCTTATTTCTGCTGAAAGGGGTGGAATGATTATCCTTGACATACCTTACCATGTTGTCAAAGATGTTAAATACTAAAACTGATGTAGCAGAGATGTGGAAAGTTGGTAGTAGGGGTGTGGATAGCTGTCAGCAAAGCTGAACAACTCAGTACATGGACTTTTTTTTTTACCCAAAATACTGTAACTGGAAGCTTTGAAATGTTATAAACTTGTATAAAACAAAATTAAATTTTAAGGACATTTTTCTGTCATCAGAGACTGTGAGACCAAGTTTCAAGTAGTTGTGACCTTTAAGTGGGAGAATGTGGGTATAGTCTTCGTTTTTAAGTATATGTTGAAGGGTGATTTTTTTTTTTTTCTCAGAAAGACAAGAAGTCAAGAATAATGCTAATTTATTTTCAGTAATCAAAATGATATTCAAATGTCTTAATTGTGAGAACTCTTATGTTAAAGAAAAATTAAGAATAGTGAATGTAAGAAGAACAGCACACCTAAATATTAGAATAAAAAGTTATGTCCTCTGGAACTCAGTTTTCTAAAAGCTGACAAGTAATAGAAATGATTTCTTGAGTGTTGATATAAAATTGAAAATAAACCTGAGAACAGTTTATTTCCTGTCATAATTCCCATTGTTCTGTGGACTTACCTCACTGAAAAGAATAATTGCTTTCTTCTGATTTTTCTTCTCTCTTTTGCTTCTTGCACTAGTATTTTATTTTGTTCTAAGATTTGAAAGTAGGAATAGCAAGAGGTCTGGTAGTACTGTACATCATTCACAAGCTGAAAAAACCAGTACTGTTACTTCTTTAAAATTTGTGCTAAAATAACCCAGTGGAGATTCCATATGCATCCTGTCTTAGTGATTCTAAATTCACTTCACAGAATTTCTCAAGTGTTACGTAAAGTTTGCACACTTTCAGTATAGGTAAATACTATTTAACACGTAAAAAGATCATATTTAACTGTCAGCCAGGAAAATTCAGTTTTGAATTTTGCAGTTAAACTTGGTTATTTGTTTCTTCCAAATCACAAGAGTAAAGATTTGCAGGCCGTCGTCTGTCCTCAGTTACGCATTTGGAATGCTGCTGATTGCTCACAGACTTTGTGGTGTTACCTGGATTTGGTCCTGAAGCTGTGATGTATATAGTTGTTCCGCTGTTGATAAATTTGACTTACTTGATTATACCTGCCCTGATTTTTATATTGCAGACTGAAGAAAAGGTAATTCTGTTGTTTTCATGTTATTAACTATATATGACTTGAAATACATGTATGGAGTTCATCTATTGAACAAAGATGATGAGAATGAAGTTCCTTCAGTCCTGCCTTCCCTGTGTCTGAAGGCTGTTCTTTGCTCTGTTGTTCAGATGGGTGTATAAGAAGATCTAACATGCTCCAGAAATGGGTGTCTGGGCAGTGATGCAGTAGGATTATTAGATGAAAGGAGTTAGCTACTCCTTGTTGATCTTTTTAATATTACTCCTTGAGGTCTATTTGTTACATGAGAAAAGAAATTGAGGGAAAATATTTCTGTGTATATTGCTGTTACCTCACTTTAACCTTAGCATGGACACTGAAGTGCAGTCAGCTTTCACTGTACCGGCAGTCTGGGATAGCCTGGCTGTTGGCAAAACCCAGATAATACCGTGGCGTTCAGTGGGCAGTCCTCTACTGGGATATTTCAGCGGCACTTTACAGATTCAGCTTGACTTCACTGAGGTTTATTACCTTCAGCCAAGAGAAAATAATGATTAGTTCTGCATAGAGCTACTCAGGAATCTCTTAATTCCCCTTCTCAGCACTCCCCGGAGCTTATTTGCCACAGCTCAGTGCCAGACCCCATCTACCTCTACATTTGAGCAGCAGCATGTCCAGGGCAGTAATTTAGACAGCTAGGAAGGATGGCGTGGTGAGCCTGAGGGGTTCTGCAGGAGTCTGCTCACACTGGTAGGGCTGGAGCTAATGAGCAATTTTTGAACTGAGGCTGATTCAGTGTAGGACTATTAGATTATCTCTGCTTCATACTCTCCTCTATCTCCCTGGTATTAGGAGCATAATGCTGATACACCTGAGTTGCCTCTGTATGGATCTGCCTCTGGCCCAGAGGGCTTACCTAGCTCAGGCACTGTGCTTCATGAAAATAGATAGCCTGTTTCCAAACTCGAGCTTGTCCTCAGATGCAGTGCTCCTAAGTGATGAATCTAAATTGTGTCTGTATGGTGTGCCTCTATCTACAATGTGGGGAGCCTGAAAGTATGCGCTGTGAACCTGGATAAACTACAGATAATTGAGAGCTGTGAATGTATATACGGCTAGATCTTTGCAAATGTCATCAGGTACTTTGAACAAAATCTTCAGTTTTCAGTCACAGAATTTCCCAGTTCTTAAACTAAGATATAATATGGTATTATTCAGCACAAGTATTTAGTTTTCAGAGACAAGAGGGTGTTAGGAGGGTAAGGAAAGACAAAGATAAAATGGGATTAATTATTTGAAGAAAAGACAGCTTCAAGAATGTTAAACAAAAGCGTACTTTATATACTAGTATTAAATGATCACCTTCTATAGGTGAACTGTCTGCTCAAGTACATTGTATTGCTTGTGGCTGAAGGTGGTGTGCAAGAGAAGATATTAATATGTAGTTAAGTCTTTTAGCAATAATCAAAGTCTGAATTATTAAGAACAATTCTGGGTTACTGCTAAGAATTTAAAAGCTGAATAAGAACACAGGAGATTGTTTTGAACACGTCAAGTGGGAGCTCTGTTACCAGTGTTAGATGTGATTTTGTTTGCAGCAGTAGGAATATCGTGCTTTTGTTACAGTATCCCGTGATGCTTACATCTTCCTTTCAACTTATCTACGCTTTTTGTAAACTTCAGATGTTGTTCACAAATTCTTACAGGCAAAGTAGTAGAAATAAGGTGTCTGCTGTGACTCAAAAATTTCACTGAAATGCCTTCTAAGAATTGTCTTTACTCTTATTTTTCAGGGTTTTGCCTCTTAATAAATGGTACTGTGTTCTTAGCACAGATGTTTTAAGCAGAAGAGAATTAACATCTTATAGTTAATCCTGGCACTTACAGATGAGCTTCTTACTTGTAGAATGACAGAATTCTGCTTTGTGGTGATGTGGAGCGTTTGTAGTGTCAGGAAAGCCAATCATGATGCATAAATAATCGAGTTTACAATCTTAGATGTTGAACAATGCTAAATGGTGATAAACCGGCAGATGAAGTACTGTAAAAGTAATATGATGAGCTTTTCTACAAATTGCAAATAAGTGAATCTTTTGCATTTTCAATTTATGACTGCAAAATTTCAGTTGAGGAAACTCCTAAGTTAACCAGTGTGTTGAGGAATGGATGTGGCTGGTTTGGAGAAGTCAGATGTTACTAAAAAGAGTAAGTTAAAGTTGATGCCTTCTGTCAGAGGAAAAATGTTGAAGGAAATTATTTATCAGTTAATAGAACTCTCCTGGTAGTATACAGCTTCCTAAAACTTTAGAGGCAAAGGACAGTGGAGAATACCGTACGATCTCCCAAATGACGATTACAGTAGAAGCATTTATCTTCTACCACCTCAAATGAGTTTTCTTTAGACATAACAGATGCGTTCTGATACTGGGGACACACACACAACATATTGCTGTTGGATGTGTAAGATACTATGTCTGTAATTTCTACTGAACACATTTAATTTTTTAATTTAAATTTCATAGTGGGACATGTTAGAATTGATTCTTATGACTCAATGATTAAGTGTCGGGTTTGGTTTGGATTTTTTTTTTTTTTTTTTTTTATAAAGATCCAGAATCCTACTACACAGATTATTCTTGGTGAACATGTTTCTGTTGACTTTGAATGTCTTCCTGGAATGTGTTCTTTTTTGGTTTGCTTTTTAAGGAAGCTTAGTGAAAATTTTCAAAGAATTACCTTTTCTCTCTTGGCATTCAGTTGCAGTTTTCTTCAATAACGTTTTAGAGTGATAGCATCTTCCAAAATATGCTACTGATGGGTACTTTTTCTTGTAATGTTGAAGTTAAAGATAGCAACTTGCTACAGTGTTTAGTCATTTGGGATCAATCCAGCCGCTTTCCTTGGTCTGTAGCCATCTGTATAATACTATTCATACTGTGCAATTCTGTGTCCCTTTTAGCCAGATTTTCATTAGCTGTCCCTTCTTTTTCTGCTAAGTCCTCTCCATCCCCCTTTTTCCATGCAGAGGAAATTGATGTTTGTGTATTAGGGCAGAAATTCTTCTGTGCCTTTTCCTTATTCATAGGGTTGACAAACTGTAGTGTTTATATTCACAGAAGGAACTTGGTCTGTAGTGGAAAACTTTGAATGATCTTAAGTCTGAAACCTTAAGCTGATATCTAATCTCATTGATGGAAGACAAGAGTTCATGAATTAATTTAGGAAGAAAAATAAAAGTGCTTTATTGCAGTTACAGTGCCATTGAAATTACTTGTGTGAGACTAGTTTACAGAAATATGGGTAATATTTTGTTGTAACTGGGCAAAAATACGTGTAGTTCCTTAATGTCATTTTCATCATCAGCCTTCAACTAGGTAATGCAATCTTCAGCTTGCAGATGACTTTTTCATTGATATTTGTGGTGTTGTAGGTTCAGGTACTACAAAAGGAACTCACAGCATCCACTTCTGAAGATACTCATCCATACAAAGAAGAGCTGGAAACAGCCTTGGAACAGTGTTTTTATTGTTTATATGGTTTCCCTAGCAAAAAAAGCAAAGCAAGGTACCTAGAAGAACACTCAGTACAGCAGGTAAGATATATATTATTTCATTTCAGGAGAATATCCTGAAGTCATGAAAGATACACCGTTGTTTGGTTTTAATGCGCCTTAATATATTTTGGAGGAAGATTGCTTTTATTCCCCTATAAAATTATGTATTTTACATATTGTAGAAAACAAATTTAAAAAAAATATAGATGGTCAGATATATATAGCCTTATTCACAGTAGTCTGCCATTTTTAAACCATTGATAAATCAATTGTATTGAGCTATGACTTTCCTGTTTTCAACAGAGAAGAAGTTCGAGTTTGAGGAAAATTAGGAAAAAAAGTCAGCTTGAGAGAAGAAAACTTTAGCAGCCAGCCTTGCAGTTTATGAATGTGAAAAATGTCACTGTTAAAAATTATGCAAGTAAATCATAGCTTATATTGAAATCTGTGATGGTAAATATCGGGTAGCTGTTTGAGAAATACGTGAAATTCGGGAGAACAACAACTACAGACTGCCTTGGGAAGAGGGTTAGTATTGTAGTAGTAAAGAAGGGACAGAGAAAGCAAGTCAGCGATCCTCTGCCTTGAGGATCATTGATGTTGTTCAAAAACCTCAGATAATTTTTGCATTTACCAAATGCAAGTGATCATAGAATTATAAATGAAAACCAGTTTCATACAAGTAAAACAATTGTCTGGCTCCTTTGAACAGACCTTTTTAAATATACAAATACTGTTATGTTGTTACTCATTGAATATTTGTGAATTCTGTCTCTTAAACTTCCCTGTTAGAAAATTAAGATAATAAGAAAATGGGAATAACTAAAAAAGAAGGAAGTATAAGGAGGTTGCCCTCTGCTCTCCCCTCCCGCCCCCCCCCCCCCCCACCCCCCTCCCCTCTCTATATTCTGG
>NW_009260397.1:880554-894037 GCF_000687185.1 Egretta garzetta | reverse complement strand
ATCTGTTACATTTGGGCAATTCTGGAAAAAAAAGATCTTATTGAAAACTTTGACAAATTGATTTTTAATACTATGACTTCCCTGTTTTCAGTACACAAGCAAAATTGACTGTAAGGAATCAGATGAGCAGTAAAAGGAGAAAAACTTATTCTAGCAGAAGAAGACTGTAAATTTTTTAAATTCTTTTTTTTGCTGTTTTCAAGAAAGAAAAGTGAAGGGAAACTGAGGAATAAATACTGAAAGTACCTTTCTGTAGAGCATTTGAAGATTTTTGAGTGTCAGAATTTTGTCTGATTCCCATTTCGTTTATTGTTCTTACCTGAGTTTGAAATTGAAGGTCTAGAGCTTTTCCCCTCCACATGTTGTGTGATCTCAGTGTCACTCAGGATGTTTGCAATTGATTCTCGCTTATGGTCAACTTTTCTGAGCAACTCTTGCAAGCAAGTAGATTTTTCAGTGACATACACTGTTACAGCCCCGTATGGCAGTCTTCTAAATCATTGACCAGTATGCTATATTTGTGAGCAGCATAAATTAATGGTGCCTTTAGTTGTTCTGTTCTTGGGAGGTTTAATTTGTTTCTGGCTAGAGTAATACGTATATTCTTATGAACTAGAAAAGCCATGGAAACTCATCGTTTAGTACACTTTTGAATTTTTGCATTTGAGATAATTTTTTTTCCTTTCTCATCTACCTCCATCTTCAGGTTGATCTAACATGGGAAGATGCTTTGTTCATGTTTGAATATTTTAAGCCTAAAACTCTTCCAGAATTTGATAGTTACAAAACCAGTACTGTGTCTGCTGATTTGGCCAACCTTTTGAAGAAGACTGCTACAATTGTTCCTCGAACAGACAAGCCTATGCTGAGCCTAGATACTGTATCTGCCTATATTGAAGGAACATGCAGCAAGGTATAATTAACTGCTTAAAAAAAAAATATTGAAAAGAGTAAAAATGTATTGTTATTTTTATGTTGACGTTGAGATAGTTAGGGGAATGATTTATTCCATGATGTTGGATTTCCTCAAGGTAATTGCATTTAAATGAAATAAGAATGACACCACCAAAACTAGTTTTGGAATGGCAAGATGTAATACTGATTAATATGGAGTCAGTATGAAACGTTCATTAGTGTTTGTAACTAGGGAATGCTTTCACTCTCTTCATATTTAATACCTTCATATTCTGTGATGAAAAGGCTACTTTCACTACAAGGAAGAAGCAAGTGTGCAGCTTGTTTAATGTGAACATTTTATTTAAAACAAACCTTTACTTTGTTTTTATTTTCAGGCACCATCTCTCCCAGATGGTGCGGACTATTCTCCACCAGTGGTGACTGAGTTGTACTATCTTCTGGCAGACTATCATTTCAAGAATAAAGAACAGTCTAAGGCTATTAAATTTTACATGCACGACATTTGTATTTGTCCAAACAGGTCAGTATTTTTGAGTCCTGCTGCACATATTCATGCTGCTCACTTTTTTCAGTAAAAAAAAAAAACAAACCAGACAACAGAAGGTACTTATTTTTGTTTCAGGAGTTAAAAAAAACCCCAAACTAAAAACGCACGTGCAATCAGTTATCATACGTTGATTGCATAATTAAGGGCATCTCTAAAACAACCCAACAAACAAAACAAAAAAACAGAACCTAGTGTTAAATAGTTGATTGTTTTGAAATTAAAATCAAAAAATGAAAGGGGCAGGGAAGCTACATTAAAATCAAGAATAACTGGGAAGGGCAAGAAGCAAATCAGTATCTCTCTTATGCACATTTTGTGCTTTGTTTTTGGCATGTTCATACATGACAAGGAATGAAAAATGTCACTTTCAATAGCATAGCTATAGCACAAATAGCATTCTTCAGTGGATTAGCTGTTTAGGCTGACCTCTTTCTAAAAGTACTGATCTTGCTGCTAGAGAACTACTCAAGAGAATACAAGCTCAAGTAAAGTATTTAAGTGATATGTAAACTTAAACACCTTGTTCCTTGATGACTTACAACTTACTGAAATACCACCAAGATTAAGCTCTTTTATCTTAAAAATAAAGCATGTTTTGAATAACAGTCTTCTAAAATTAAATTTAATAATCTTTAAATTTACTGATTAAGTATAGGGTTTGCATATTAGATGTTAGCTATCATTTTATTTCTCCTTGAAGTTGATAGATCAGGGTCAGTGACAAAAACCCTAGATAGATTTGAGACAAGAAAACTATTTCTAAATCCAGTCACGTAACAGAGACAAAAGGGAAGGTAAAGGCACAGAGCAATTTTACATGTGAAATCTACAGAGGAAATAGCTCTAGTTTAATGTTACTGAATCTTCTAGTCTGGGAACTCTGATTAGCAGATTGCTAATTTTTTGTTTGAAGCCTGATAAAAAATTACCACCCCCTCCCCGTTTTCCTGTATTTTTGATACTCTAAAACCTAAATTCATAAATAAATGAGTGGAATGCATTTTCACTTTAATGTGTGACGTTCTGTTGCTCAGAAGATGCTTTATGTGGTAGCATAGCATTTTTACTCCAGTTGTATGGGATGTCATTTCTTCAAATGTCTGTATTACAGTTTCCCTTCCATTCCCCTCAGGAATCTGACTATCAAGGTCACTTGACCCAAAAATGGGTTTTCAGTTGAAATCAGCAAGAAATTACAAGCAAAAATGTGAGAACATTATGATTATTTCTTTGGTATTAGAATCACGGTAAGAAAAATTCCAAAACCATTGACCCCAGATGTTAATGTGAGACTATGGAATATGGCAGCGATTCCAGACTGGATTGTCAGTGATCCGATAAACACAGGACTAGATCCTGAACAGTCCCCTCAGTAAGCAATCTTTATTGTTCATCAGAATTTTCCTACATGAATGCATTTTGGTTTTAGTGATTTTTATGTTGGAAGATGATGATGATGATAAAGACCATTCACAGTTCAGCCCAGCAATACAAAATGTAATAATGGCTGTCTGCTGGCCTACAGAAATAAAGGGTGACAATGTTTGGGCAGGACAGCATGGTTACTGAGACATGAAATCAGTGGGAGTGCTGCCATTAGAAGTATAGATACGCTATTTTTGCATGGCAAATAAACCTTGTTTCATCTGCTTTTCATGTGTGACAATTACTGGGGACAGTGGTTTATTAGGAAACCATTTTTAATAAAATCAGTATGATTTGGGCTATACAGCCTCTGTTCCACCATGAGGGGAGGAGGAGATGCAGAAATCTGTTTTCAGAGAGCATATGATGAAAGGATGAGAAAGTTGCAGATGTAACAAAATGAATCTTATCTGTGCCATTCAGTGTAATGTTTAGGGGGGAAATTGTTCATGTGTTATGTTCTTGCTTGCATAGGTTTGATTCATGGGCTGGCATGGCTCTGGCTCGAGCAAGTCGTATTCAGGACAAGTTGAACTCTAATGAATTGAAAAGTGATGGCCCAATCTGGAAGCACTCTACTCCTGTCTTGAATTGCTTCAAGCGAGCCCTAGAGATTGACAGCTCTAATCTCTCCTTGTGGATAGAATATGGCACTATTTCCTATGCCCTACATTCTTTTGCATCCCGACAACTTAAGCAGTGGAAATCAGAACTCCCCCCTGAAGTTGTGCAGCAGGTGGGATCTAACTGAGAGCAGTATGAAATTTTAAATAATTTAAGTGATTTTTTTTCTAACATAGTAACTTTTAAAATTAAATACTTACATGCTGTATACCACATATTAGACTGTATAGTTACTTAGTAATATTGGAAATTCTAATATTCATTCATATAAGCTGCTGGTGTCGAGCAGTATTTAAAGGGTTTTTTCCTTTCTTTTTCCTGTGTAAAATTAGTTTGAGCCTGATCTTTGAATTATCTTTCGAAGGTGACACAAAATTATTGTAACCTTCTGGAAAGGGGAATTATATTTGCGTTACTTTTCTGTAAATGTCATACAGTGTTTCCAGGGAAAGGTGAAATGTATGCATATTTAAATAGTGAAAAGATGAGGAATTACTCTGATATCTGTGTCCATATGTTATCTCTTTTATCTGAAGACGTCCTCCCCCTTTTCTAGGTTTTTGGCCTATTTACTTAAACAAAAGATCAAAATGAGGACATTGATAGAATTTTCATAGAAAAAGGTGTTATAAATTCATTAGCTCTTTACTCATGATGATGATGAAAAACTTAAAGTTATTACGAAGTTTATTGCTAAGCCAAAATGAGCAATTCTAAATACTCTCTGACAGTGATAAAGGTTGCCAGGGGAAATGTATTGTCTGTCTTTTTGGACCAGTAAACTCTATTTCTGATATAACTATTCTGACTTACAAATATTATGTAGTCCACAGCTGGAGTAGAATGAAAAAAAGTAGTGCTGCTCCTGTGTGTCTGCTGCAATTTATAAAAACTTACAGTGTTTGAACCACAGAGAATGGTATTGGTAGCACCTTTTTTTCCAGGAGAACTTATTTACAGCAAGGGGATGGGTCTTGCATTTCAGCTCCCTATATAACTGTATTAACATTGCACTTCCCATAGACATGCACACAGCATTTGAAGAAAGACAAGTAAGCATGCATATTAAAGGAGAACAGATGGTTTATTAAATAGTATGTTTGAAATGACAGCTAACAATAGAGTTTTCTTTCTGAGGCCTATTGCATTCCAGAGCTCCAGAACTAACTACTCAGAAAATGAAGCTATTAACATTTTATGCCTTTGATCTATCAAAAGTTTGGTCTTACTGTCTTGTGGCCTCTTGGCTATGAGGGATTTGATGAAGAATTCCAGGGATAATGCTGGAGTTAATTTGTATTTTCAGATAAAAGGTACAATACAGAGCAGCCCTCTTAAGTTGTGGATTAAGTCAGAATGTTTATTTAGCACTATGTGAATCTTCCTTTTTTTCAAGTGAATATATTAAAATGACATAATTTACTAGGAAAAGCTCTGTTATAATAAAAGATAAATTGGAACAATGTAATTCTTGGGATATATCTCTTCAGGAATGTGGTTCTTGTACATAAAAACCTTATTATTCTCTTTTTCTTACAAAATACTTAGGAAAGGAAAGGCTATGTTATAGTTGTTGAAGTGCAACAAGTGCTTAGGATACTGTTATAGCCCAACAATTTAAATTTATAAACTTCTTTTTCAAAGCAAGAAAATTACATTAATGCATATTTTGACCTAGTTTTTTATGTGACTTTATTGGCAGCTAACCTTAATTTATGCTGCTGGTTTTAATTTCTTTGGGGGAAATTCTTTGTGGTATTCTTGCCATATTCAGCTCAAAATTAGACACATTGCAAGCAAGATAAAATACATTTCTTCACAAATTATAGTGGTCTGTAGTGGCTCTAGCAGACTTTAATTGCAGAACAAACCAATTTTTTTCTTTGAAGAGTTAGGATAATTACAGTTCTGAAGAAGCGGTAAAATTACTTTTTGTAGACATGTATATTGATTTATTATTTTTCAGATTTGTATTTGTATGTGTATTCTTATCCTTCTGTCTTACTGTTTTGTTCTGTTTATTAGTGTCAGCAGTTACTGGAATGAACAAAAACCTATCCTTAAACACATTTTGTGGGCCATCAGGGTGTATTTGATAACTTAGATATGTTCTGTGTCTTTTAGGTTGAAAATGTTTTAAATGATGTACCTCGTTTATGCACATTTTTATGCAAGAATGTATTTTTAGACTTTTTCATCCCAGCCACAGTAGATTCATGTATTCTCAACACTTCACTCGATCACAGATGGGAGAGCGTCGAGACAGTATGTTGGAGACAGCCAAATTGTGTTTTACGTCAGCATCTCGCTGTGAGGGAGATGGTGATGAAGAGGAGTGGCTTATTCACTACATGCTGGGGAAGATTGCAGAGAAGCAGAAACAGCCTCCTGTTGTCTATCTGCTTCATTACAAACAGGCAGGTCATTACTTGCATGAGGAGGCTGCCCGATATCCAAAGAAGATTCACTACCATAATCCACCAGAACTTGCCATGGAAGCGTTGGAGGTAAAAGCAAGTTAAATACATAGGCTTGAAAACAGTGTTCTCTACAGATAATGGAACACCAGTTATTATTAGTTCATATTATTAGGCATATGTATCTGGTGCTCTGCATCTGGGAACGTTTACAAGACTAACTTGGAGAATAAAATGGAGCCTGTTATTCAGGTTGGTTTTGCTTTAAAGACAGTTTATGTATACAGTCTCAGTATTGGACAGACAGACAGAAATTCCACTTCTGGGTTTTTCTGCACACAGTTCATTAGTGAGTTTTTATCAAAATCAAATGTGGATAGGGTTTACAAGCATCTCATACCTGTGGAAGCATAAGTACATGCATGAGTTGGAATAGTAGTCTTAACCTTTGCTTTCACTGTGTTGTCTGGTAAGAATAGTGGATCTAGAACATACCCTGTGGTGACTTGCTTCCAAGGAAACCAGGTCTGCTTTCGTTGTTGTATTCCATAGGTTGCAGATAAAATATTTTTACTGTTCAGATCTTGTAATGTAGAAGCAACTTTCAAAGGCAGGAAAAGTCCTATTCAGGTAAGTTTAGGTAACAGATGTCTGTCTTTAACTCCTGCAATTTCTACAGAGACGAGACTATTTGTAATAGATTGTAGAGCTATGAATTCTGTACTGACCAAATGGACTTCGGTGTTTTGTAGGTATACTTTCGACTTCACGCTTCTATTTTGAAACTTGTGGGGAAACCAGACTCCGGAGTAGATGCAGAAATACTAGTTAGTTTCATGAAAGAAGCTTCTGAGGGACCATTTGCCAGGGGTGAGGAGAAGAACACCCCAAAAGTTGCAGAAAAGTGAGTGCTAATTTTCAGGAGTATCCTCTGAAAGCATACTTATAAACTACTGTATAATAAACTATTAAAATTAAGCTGATTGAAATAGAAACAAAACAAAGCTATCAGAATTAATACTAGTACTTACAGGTTTTGGGTGTCATGAGCAGTAAGATTATATGCTACTCTGAGATCTTCTCAATAATTGGCACAGTGTAGATGGGAAGGGAACAAAATAGAACAATTTTGATCTTCTGATCCATTTTGAAGCCACTGTTTTTATTTATTAATTTTTTTATCAACTGTTAAAAAATACAAAAGCAAATGGCCTATATTTTAAAGGATAAGAGACGTTAGTCCTCACAATTTGTCTCACTAACAACTACAAAATAAAGAATGTTTTGCTCTTGACCAGTGACAAGGGAGGAACATAACCTGTAAATATATTAACCTATAAAAATCCATCATTTAGAATTTGTTAGTAAGATTTGATTACTGTATTGGAAATGTTGTAAGAACAGGTAGTCTTGTTTTGTTCTTTGTGTATGTCCCTAGTACATTAACACTTCATTTTTTTTAATTGCCCCCCCCAAAGGGAAAAAGCTTGCATGATTGATGAAGACTCTCACTCTTCAGCCGGAACAGTGCCAGGCCCTGGGACTTCCCTCCCCTCATCCTCCGGTCCAGGTCTGACATCCCCACCTTACACAGCCACTCCAGTTGACCACGATTACGTCAAATGTAAAAAACCCCGTCAGCAGGCAACGCCGGACGGTACAGTCCCTGTTCTCAATACTGGCAGCACAGGGAGGTGCTCTAATCATGGGGGGTTTGACCAGGAATGATCAAACTGCTCATTTCAAGGAGGGTGATGGGTCTGTGGTAACACGGGCAATATTGAAGCTCATTACCTTTATAAATTCAGTGCCTTAAATAGAATCAATGTACAGTCAGAGCTTTAAATACAAAATTCAGAGTTGTCACCTGCCACCGTTGGCACCTGTCACTTAGTCAAAACAGGAATGTCGATAGGAGGAGCATATAGCCGACTGAGTTTTCAGTGGTTTGTGGTTTTGTTTTTTTTATTTTCCCTCCAGAGCTAAACGTCTGTGTGAGCTTATTAGGAAAGATGTGGGTTCAGTCTTTTAGAAGACTGGACACTGTTTCAGTGCCTGTGTGAAGTGACAGGTGAAAACTTGAACTGTGGCTGAAACAAGACAAATTGTTAAAAAGGCAAAACAAAACAGTATTATCCTTTTTTGAAGGAGGCAGGTGGCAACTATTTTGAATATATTGTGTATCAGCACGAAGTGATTTGCATGGCAGTCCAGTAGACTTCATCTTTTAATTTTTCTTTATCATTTACAATGACTGGTTAGCAGCTCATCTCTATAGAATATAAAGTGATATAATAAATAATTGGCTTATAAATGCAGAAGGCGGGGTGGTATCACAGTGTTACTGAAGATTTTGCAATATACATATGTAGCAGAAGTTAAGTTACTATTTAAGTAACCTGACATTATTATTTGGCTAGGAATTTTATTCTGATTCTGCTCTTCTGGCCATTTTTTTATCCGTCTGGATCTCTGAGTATCAGCACTCAAGAAGGAGTAAAATATCCGCAATGTATAGTTTAGTGTTGGCAGAATGTGGCAGGGCCCACAGAAATGCTCTGCTTGCTGTGAATTTATTTCTGGAAGGTGGGCTGCTTCCTATTGTCATTTTCTGAAGAATGGTAATTTGTAAATAACTTTGTTGACATAGTTTTGGAACAAATGTTCATATGCCCGGGAACTCTGCAAGGTGAATCCTTTTCCCCAATAATTAATACTTGGTGAAACTGACAGAAGATCCTTCATCTCTTTCACTAAATTGAATAGAGAAATGTTCATTTTATATGCTTACATTTCAATCAGGAGTAATTCACTGGACTCTCTTGATATCATGTGTAGTGTGTTAGTGTGAATGGGTTGTGTAGTGATCAGGCTCTTCTATTAGCCTTTTGATGTCTTTTGACACAGCAAACATGGAGGGGAGCGAATATTTCCTAAATAATACTCCCTGTGAGAAACAGTTCTGCCTAAGACTACATCTGCTTAGGTCCTGGACTGTTGAAATGTTCTCAGGAGATACATAAGTTAGATAAATACTCCAATGTGTGTCATTAGTACATTCACTCAAAGTAAGATATTATGGACTATGGCATGCTAATTGCCCGATGGGAGCAAAGTTGGCTGCTAAGCAAAGCCTAAACGTGCAAGCTCAGGAACATCTACCTCTGCCAGGGCTGAAGCAGCAATTCTTGGATCTGCTAGCTTAGCCTAGCTAGGACTAAGCTTTGCTGCTGTCACAGCAGTTCAAAATGTCAGCTGCTGAAAAAAGTGGAGTTAGGGTGATCTTTAGGAAGGCTGCGTGTAACCATGACAAGTAGTATTGCAAAGTACTACATCATTCATAATGTTTTGTAGTTGCTGGCACAACTGAACTCTGGATACAGCATATTGAAAAGCCCCAGGAAACTGAAATATTTGCCTTGGGGCTGTTACAGATGGAAGGAGAGCTAACAGGCTAAGCAATGCTCAGAAGTCTTCCACTTTTATATTACTACATATACTGTGCTCCTCTGCATACATTTGCATTTTACCTGTATTAAAATACATACTTCTGAAGTAAAATGCTCTTGACATCTTAACACGTAATCACATCAGTGAAGAAAACTGGTGCCTGCATTTCCATTGTACCATTCCTAAAAATAGCAAGAAAATATCCATCATTTGACTACTCTTTTTAGATTTTTTTTTTTACCATTTTGACAGCAAACAAAACTTGTCTATATTGCTCACAGAATGAATAATTTGGCCTAAATTCAGCCTAGATATTTATTCTTTCTGAGACCTGACAATTCTCTTATTTACACTTACTCTTGTGTCTATATTATTGATCATGTAGGACATAAAATAAGAGCATTATACAGAGTCTAACCTACATTGTGTCTATATTATTGATCATGTAGGACATAAACAAAATAAGAGCATTATACAGAGTCTAACCTACGAAGTTCTCTTCATATCTTTTGACCATTTTTGTGTGCTGTGCTTCAAGAAAACATGAGCTGTGAGGAAAGAGAAAAGGAATTGGGATGTTTTGTCTAGGGAGGGGAGGACTAAGGGGAGACATGACAGCAGTGTAACCAAATAGTGTCCAAGGCTGTACAAAGAGTTAGAGGCAAACCCCCAGGATTTCTGTGTCCACGGGAGACAGAACAGACAATGTTAGACTTAAATTGCATTTTCAATCTAGGCATTAGAAAATAGTGTTAGAGTAGTATTACGAAATACTATTTAGCAAAAAAAAAGTGAAACACTACAATATGTTCCTGGGGATATTATAACACTGCTAACTTTAGCCTTGGAAGTCTTTAAAACATGGCAATACAGCCATCTGCCAGGAATGATGGAGATGTAATTTATCCTGATGGAAAAAGGAATGGACTAGACGAACTTTTGCAGTTCCTTCTAAGCCCTATTTTTTCTATTAATTTAATGTTGTTTGGGGGGGGGGGGGGGGTTTGTTTGGGGTTTTTTGTTTTGTTTTTAATAAGAGATCCAACAATGTGCTTTGTAGTGCAGCAAATTGTCTCATTGCAAGCAGGAGAGAATTATTGTACAGCCAGACATCTTTTCTTGAAAATATTGAGACTCTGATCTTCAAGCGTTCATCTGTAGATAGGTAAAGTTGTCAGGGCAGACTTAGTTTGGATATATTCTATTTAAATATGTCATTATAGTTCTGTAGCTCTCCAGCATGTTTTGCTGGTGGAAAGAGAAGACCAGGATATGCGGAAATTATCGTTGAAATCACAAGTTGAAAGCATTGAAAAGTTTTATCCAGTGAATGCTGGTGATACTAGTTTTAAGTCATATATTTAATGGAAATGGGAGAAAGGAACCAGTAAATACAGCTTGTGAAGTAACTAAACTTCTTTTTCCTCATGGCAGCTGCTAGCATATATCTCCTTCAAGGAGACAGAAGTATTGCTGAGTGGCAGCTGTTATTTGCTGGCTGACTAGCTGCTGTCATGTGTGTAAAGTAGGCAGCTTCCTTTCTCTTTTCTTGTCCTTCCATTCAGCAACATCTTTTCCTGCCTTCTGTTAATCCTGTCTTTCCTGTCATCACCCCTGCCTGTTGCTGTTTTATAACCCTTCAAAATAAAAACTTTTATTTCATAGTAGAAGTCTGAGGTTTAGACCCTATTTTCCAAAAGCAAAGTAGGAAACAAGAAAAAACGGGAACTCAGCGGGGAGCAAGACAATCGTTACCTGGTATATTTACACAGATAAATGGCCAGTGTTATATACCAAAATGGACATGCTCATTGTCATCTTTTATACAGGCTGGATGTATGTAGTCATTAAAGAATCACAGTACAGACTTCAAGCAGTTTAAATTTACCTCAGTTTTGTGCTAAGCATTAAAGTTAGTTCAGAAAGCAGTAAAACTATTAAATTAGAAAAATCTGAATGAGAAATCTGTTTCCCAAAAAGTGGACTGGGAGGTTGTTGTGAGGTCTTTTTTTTTCATGTAATATGGCTTTTATGTGTTGATATTCAATTCCATATTATTGTGGTTGTATGCAGATGATGTATTTAGTATCCATTGCTATTGCAGTGTTAAAATGTCTTATTGTTTAAGTCTCCATCCATGTCATGTAGTACGTTATGTGTAGTTAGATGTAATCGTCCTTTTTTGTGTTTGTCTTCGCCTAATTGCTTTTGCAACCAATATTGCCCGTGCTGCCTCTAACCTTTATACAAATCTCTGTTCCCCAGGCATTCTCTTCCTGCTTTTACCTGTCACGGCTTGCTTTTAATAATTGGCAAAACCTGCATGATAAACTCACCGGGAAAGGCTACTTGCTTCATGCTGTGGGAGAAGTCTCACTTCATAGTTTGTTGGTCTGTAATTCTGCAAGTGTTATGAAGGTGCACAGTTTTTTTTGTAAATGGGGGTTCTCAACATCCTGATGAGACAAAGGTGATCTCTGAGAAACATTTTGCACCAGGTTGTCACTCTTGCCAAACTAAATAAGCTTCTAAGATGGAGTGGATATTTATTTGCATAAAAAGAATGTCCACATTGCATTTTGGAGCATTGAAATCTTACCCTTCAAAACTCTCTCTCCAGCAGTTTAAAATGCAGTCTTTCTGTCTGCAGTACATATTCTTTTCTGGCACATGGTACTGGATGTTCAGGGGCTACATATTGGACTACATGAATAATTAATCAGATCCAGTTTATTGCAATATGCTCCATTTTTACCTTTCCCCAATTTAACCTCTCTCTGATTAGTAAAAGTATCACACCGACATTTAGTGTGAGATGATGTAAAAAGGATTTGACTAAATAAATGGAACGTTGATGAGATACTCTGTTGCTCTGCACTTGAAGACAGAAGAACAGCAATATAGGACTGCAAGTTACTGAATCAGTGTTCAGTGCAGCCAGACAAAGCATGGACTCTCATCTTTGACTCATGTTATAAGAGAACTCCCTTTAAACATTCAGAGGACTTGCTGTCCTCAAGAAATTAATCTGCTCCCATGCAAATCTCAGCAGTTCTTTTGCTTTTAATGATGTGCAAGTGCCTTTTGATACAGAGCTGAATGTTGTCTTCTGTTATGGGTGGAATCTGTTTGAAGAATAAGAATTGTGTGATACGTCATGTTTCTGACTACAGACCAATAAAGAAAGATGCTCATACATACAACTAAAGAGAAGAGGGGAGATACGGTGCTAGGCAGGCAGGACAAAGAGAGTCTGTACATCCACAGCCTGTGAACAACCCACCTTTATTGCATGAGATAAGATTATTTTTTTAATAATATATAGTTACTTATTCATAAGCTCTGAACTCTGCAGCAGGATTTTTCTTTACTGTAAATTGAGTTAGCATATGTATATAGCTCTTTAGAAAAGCTTTCTGTGCCACTCATTTCTGATTTTTGACTTGTAGCTGATGGTTTATCACATTTCAGATACCTTCTTCTAATAACTGGGCATACATTTTGTTTCAGACATTTAAGACAGAAAAAGTTGCTATTCAGAAAAAGTAAGCTATACCCTATTGGCTCTCTGAGCCTGTTACCTACCCCCACATGCAGGTGTTTCAGAGGTCTTCTCCCTCCTCCTTATAATTTCCAAAAAGTGTCAAAGGATGGAGGGCAGACAACAGGATTACTGAGCTGCATAGTAATTAATTGACAAAGGTGGAATACCTCATTCATACTGGCACCATGAAGCTGTACTTCAGCTCCCCTGAGAATAAATTATGTAAGCTTGTACCATGAGAGTTGTTACCTGGTCAGCATACTTAGCAGTAAGAGCTCTGTCATTAGGATTGTATGTCTGCTAGTTCAGGTCACTTACACTTCAACACATCACTGTCTCTCTGCTTCCCTCATTCAACCCTGTGAGTGGACACAGTTTAGGTAATGAGGCTTACAGCGTATGGTGCGTATGGGAGAATGCTGGCACAAGGAAATGGCTAGTGAAGTACTGAGCCTTTTTTTCCTGTTGCATTTTTAAATTAAATACTCGTTTAGATTCCCCAAAGTGTAACACAGCTTTTTACTGTAGGCTTGCAGGTGTTACACCTGAATGCTAATG
>NW_009260397.1:867370-880534 GCF_000687185.1 Egretta garzetta | reverse complement strand
AGGATAAGATTAATCTTACAAAGCTCTAAAGCACAGAATTAAGTCAAGTAGACTACAGATCTTCCTCTAATATCCAAGACGGATATGTTTCAGTAATGATAGCTACGTAGTTATCCAAGTAACTGGCAGGATCTCGCTATGATACAATAAAGCTCTTGGCAGTACAGATGAACATACAAGTTCTTTTTTCCCAATGACATCTTCCCAATAATAATTAATAGTTTTTTACTAATATCTTGGAAAGTCAACAAGATTCTTCCTTTTGCTCTTTATTCTGTCCAGAGCTGCTCTTTTTCACCCATTGACAGAGTAGGTGATATAGTCTGACATAGAAATCACTGAAATATCACAAGTTGAATACATTATGACAAATGAGTTTAAAAAATACATAGTTTTTTTCTCAAGTGCCATTTCCTTAATCTTTTAATAAACATTAAATGCTTAACTTTATATCAAATAGAGATTTCGGTTTATCAGGTTGTTCAAAATCTTCCAAAAATTTAGGATTGATGCAACAAAGTAATGAAAGAGAGGATATGGTGTCAAGACATATTTTTACTAGGAGTTTTGTTGCAGTTGTTTTTGCACAATTTAGTAGACCTTCTTCCCTTCCCTTCTTTTCCACTTCAGATAATAATTTGGGGACATTAATACCCAGTTGTATTTTTATCTTAGCTTTTGAAATAATAGGAAACTTTACAGGAAGGGACCTCAAAAGAGTATTTAGTCCTTGATTTATTATTTGCTTATAACCGCGGGATCACTTCAGCTTTTTGGAAAAGCTTGCCTTATTGCTATTGGCAGATGAGGGAACTAAGAAAATACCTTAGGTAAAACCAATGATTTTTTTTAAACTCTTAAATTACACTGAGTTGTATTAACTTGTCTTTAATTATAGCAGAAATTATTAAAAAGCACTGCTGTTCTCCTTGGATTTGTATCTTGCAAGAGGGAAGGTATCAGTAGCAGTTGGGAATTTGGAATTAATTCTTGTGTCTCTCAGACCACAGTGGTCTTTGGCATGTAGGTTGAGTAGCACTAATGGCTGTCTCAACTACAGTCAACTCTTACCAGATAAAGGAAAAGCTTTATAACACAATGGATGTAAAAATATATGCTATAGGTCTGTCTAGTGTATATATATAAGATATATTTGTGAGTAAGGCTAGAAGAGCATAGTACTTTCATGTATGAAAAATATGTAGATTTTTTTTAAAAAGCAGAGTTACGGTATGAATTCCTGCAATTGCCGTGAGTTCTGCATTACATAGTACGGCATTTAGATATTGACAGTTTTTTATTATTTTAAGGTACATCTTGGGCAACCTAACAAATGATAGCTATTTGTCTACCTGTCTTTGAAAACCTCCAGCCATTCCATAGGTTCTTTATGCAATTTTTTAACTGCATGTAACAGTTAAAATAGAGATTAGGAACAAAAAAAAAGCAGTTTTCTTGCTGCAATTAAAACCTATTGCCTCTTGCTCTGTACTTAGTGAATATGAAGAGCAATTATTGTATTTTTATTTTGGTTACTTGTATGTATTTGGAAATTCTCCCTCATCTTAATAAGTCCAATTCTCCCATTGTTTTTCTTATATGACATCTCATTAATGTCTCATCATTTTTTCTCCTCTTCTCTGAGTTCATTCTAGTTATTCAGTGTATTTTTTTAAAATGCGGGTCCCAAATACAGACACCATAATTAAGCTTAATTTTCATTAGTGCTCAGTAGAACAAGAGGACTCATATATTTTTTTCTGTGAAGTTACTGATTATACATTCAAGTGTGATAGTTTGCTGAATTGCTTTTACAATAGCATGGCATTTTGGCCATTTCTGGTTTGAGAATCACTAATTCTTTACAGACACATGCGAATATACAAGCATACTTTCTACGACTGATGTTGTCTTTTAGGTGCTTGTAGAGAGATTTATTATTTATGCTCAGATAGTTCTGTGGAAAATGAAAGCCGTCTGGCTAATAGGCTTGGCCTTTTATCCTTTGTAAAGAGAGGTACTACACTGTGTTTTCCATTCCCTGGAACTTTACCCATCCTCTGTGACTTCTGATGAGAAATTAATACTAACAACTGGTGGCTGCAGCTAATTTCTGAAATACTCCAGTGTTTTTCATCAGGCCCACTTAGTTTGAAAGCATCTACCACATTCAAGAAATATCTAAAATAATAGGAAGTTTTCTCAATAGTATTCTTCCTCTGTTTTTCAGTGATTAAGGAGACCAATTTTAATGTCATTACTTTTTTATATAGTTAACATATTGAAGGAAAAGGAGAATGTATATACCTATACCTACACTCATTTTAGTAGAAATTTCAAATCAAAATAGCTAGCTAATTGTAAGGAGGTATTTGCATTTGTTCCCCATATGGAAAAGCTTCCCTGTCATGCATACTTTTGAAATAGAGCATGCTAAATCATTGCCTGTCTTTGCATGCTGACAAGTTAGTGCAATTTCCTAGTGATCAGATATCACTCTTGCATATTGGTTTAGCAGTTCTTGATTTACATTCTAATGCCTCATCTGTTATAACCCACGCATCAGAACTGACCTCCAGGCTTATGGCAACATTTGGAAATTTGCAATTTTTTTTTTGTCCCTCGAAGAGTAATTCAGCTGCTTTGCCACAGATGCAGAAACTTCCTTTAAAAAAAAAAAAATCAAGGGGTCCACTGTAAATGTTTATCCTGATGCCAACTGGGATTTCAATAGTATCCGTTTGTACCACAGAAGGTTATTAAAGCTTTATAAATGAGTCATTTAAAGCTTGACTGACCTCTCTTCAGAATATTTCTCTTCACATTCTTTATAATTACATTCTTTCTGTATAAAGCTTGTCATCATTAACCAACTATATAACTTCCAATTAGGAAGCAAATACTGTTCCCCCATTCTTTTTCAAGATACATTTTTATTAAGATCTGTTCACTGAAAGGGAAGGTTTTCTTTGTGTGGTAGTGAAAAGCCTATGGAGTGCATAAAATTTGGTTTAAATTTGTTGGAATTCTAATAAGCAGAACCTGATCTGCAAGCTGAAGGTCTGCAGAGAGATTTATCTTGATAAAATAAATTCATAGGAGGCCCTTAAGCTCTCTCCTGAACAAGTGCAATTCGGATGGAACAGAAGAAATTTAATTAAATTATCAGCTCATCTCAAAGCAAGGGCTTTTGCTTTTTAATTTTTCTTTCTTGATCTGATCAAGAAAATTAATGAATAAGAATGCAGTGGAACTACCTAGACAATGGATGTAACAATGCCTCTTGGTTAAGCTATTCCTGTATCTTAACCAGAAACTGGAAGTTAATCTTTTGGGCTACAGATGTAGAGAGAATTGCCTGTATTGGAATTTTGTGTTGCACACTGAATTATGTTGGCACAGTGTTACAGAAAAATGCCAATTTCCCATCTTAGTGGGAATATACATGCATCTTTCTGTTGGAGATATTAAGCTGCATTTTTTAGTCATGCAGGGTTGCCTCTGATAACCATTGATATAGACAAACTTGGGTCATATCAGGCAAATTTCAGACATGGGTGGAAGGTTTTCACTTGCCTGTTCATTCTGAGGTGTGAATTTTATCCCCCGTCATAAAGGCACGATCCCATACAACTTCTCCTGTGCAGTAACAGCCATCAGCAGATTAACAACTTAGTTGTGACTGTAATGTAGTCAGCAGCCAATGTACACTATTCCACTCTGTCAAGGCAAAGTCACTTCTATTCTTCTGTCTACTCCCGTGAAGTCCAAGAGTTTTCCTGTCTATCTTAGACCTAGTTCTTTGATGGATTGTTTATCTGCTGTATCGAATCACCTTTCAGAACATTTGGTGAACAGCATCTAACACCTGCAGGATAGATGGCATCAGTGATCACTCCTGTAAGTCTGCCCTCTAATGGTAACTGATTTTTCTGTCCTTCATGAGTAATTTTTACTGGTATTGTTGTTCATGGTTTTCTCTTATCAATTGAGCTTTGCATGTGTCAGCCTCAAAATTATACTGGGTGGTTTTCAAGGTAAATGGCACGGTAAACCTAGGAAATTTTATAGGACCATACTAGCTGAAATATTGCATCCTCAGCCTAACTGCTTCTCAAAGTTGAGCATCATTGCTTTTGAATCAGATTCCAGGATTATATTCTAGGAAGAAATGTGGTGAGGCAGGGAGATCTCTGTTATGTTAGTGTTAAATAATACCTAGTGGAAGAGGACTGGGGTTTTAATTTCTTAGCACAAAAAGGTGAGATGAAAATGATAAGTTGAAGTAGAAAACTTAAAAGAAAATAAATATCTTTTAGACAGCAGAATTGCTGGTTGTTAAGGATCCTGTATTGCTCTTGTAAGAGGTTTGCAGAGTGGCTGCAGTTTTATGTTGCTGTTGCCAAGATGCAAGTACCAGCTTGATGAGTATGAAATGGTGCATTCCTTCTCTATCTCTTTTGCAGAGAGGAGTCAGGATAGCACTGCAGCAGTGCTGTCTGACTCCAGTTCCACGCAGGATATGTTTACTGAGCCTGCCAGTTCTCAAGACAGCCTGAGGAAGACTTACACAGAGAAAAGGATTTCTACTACTTGTGCTGATACACTCATGCCCAGCAAAGAGACCCTGGGATCTGCAGAAGAAAAGAGTATGACCAATTTAATAGATGATGTCAGCTGGTATATTCTCATTAAAATGTTTCTTCTGGCATGCAGAAGCACTGAAATGCTGCACTGTGACTGCGAATTTTAATTAGGTGTTATTGCTGCATGTGTGTGTGTAGCTTAAAATTGGAACCGTGCTTTGCTTATGTGGCCATCATCCCAAAAAATAATGATAAACTACTGTCTGTGGTGGCCCTTTGACTGGCTTGCCTTCTTTTAAGTTATTATTAACTCTTCAATTTTCCAAATCTCTAAATAATTTAAGGAATAGTTATTTGAAGATAATCTTAAACAAAACTTTTTTATTTTCCCCAGGTATAGATGCCCTTTTTGTTCTGGCCCAGTAGCAGCTTGATATTCAGTACATAGAAGAATACAAGTAGTGGAATTAGATGTTTTGTTCTATTGGATATTTTATTTCAGGGGAGAAGTGGAATTGCTCTCTACTAAACTTTTCCATATATAATAGTACTAAGTGTTCTGTATTCCACTGGAAAAATTGTTTCAAAATCCATTAGCGGGAATTTCCCTTTGTCTGACGTTTGTACAGTTGCCTGTGGCAGTAGATAGAGAGGCTGGGTTTCAGTATGGAAAGACAAACAAGACCAGTGTATAAGTTTGCCCACCTTTCCGGATTGTGGAACCAGAATGTTTTGCATTATTGATATTTATTAGAAAAAATGTTGTATTTTTCCATAAAGCTATCTGTAGAGTCAAATTATAATGGATACATAGATTGTCCAAGCAAATTTTGAAAAATTTTTGTTCTGGAAAACGTGTGGCTCAAAGTTCAGCCTTATCGGAGAAAAAGTTAAGGAGCAGCTTCATGCGTGAGGATGAAGTATACTTGAGTATATTTCTAGCCTGCTAGGAGATAAAATCTAATGTAAGAGGCTTTTTGTCCTAGCAAAGACAAAGACACAGTAAACTTCCATGACTAAAAATCAAAGTTTAAAAAAATAATCTGCATGTAGCATGCATGTTTTCAGCAATAATGACTACCTAACAGGAAACGTGGAAGCTCCCACTGTGCAGATGTTTTCTGAAATAAGACTTGGTATCCTTCAAGAAAAGATGGGTTAATCGAACTATGAGCAACCAAGTTAATCACAAAAATACTTGGATGGAACTGTAGGTCCCACATTATCCAGAAGGCCAGGTTACCTCCTGCTAATCATTCTGTCTGAGCCTAAATTGTATTCTGGAATTATGGTGTTCTAGATAGATTGTTAAGACTAATACATTTCACTTGGCAGGATGGTTTTAATTTTCTGTTCTTTCCTTCTTTCTTTGCAATAGAATTTTACTGAGTTTACGCTTTTATTTTGTCATATCCCCTTCTTCCCCCATCTTCAACAGTATTTAAAACCTTGCTTAGTGTAAGGTGTGCTGAATTCTTACTCAGGGAAAAACCCAAATGGAGAGATCAGTGTGTGGCTCTGTTTATTAATGAGCTGAAGATTACTTACTCATTAAACATCCGGAACAGTCATAATTTTTTCAGGAACCACTCAATAATTCTGTCTGTGCTTTAAGGAAGAAAAGGGTTACCATTTGTTGTATTTAATTTTTGTCATTTTGTATATTTCATTTGCCATTTCGTAATTTTCATTGTCACTTTTGTCTTCTCTTAATGTTCCAGTTGCAGGAAAGGCAGAAGAGCTGCTGGAGAGCTCAGAATCCTACCATCCTGCTGAGCCGACTGGCCAAAAAATTCTGGTGGATCCTCAGTCTGCTTCTGGCAATCCCATCAAAGCTGCAATCCCCCCACCCTTGCAGTGGGACTGCAAAAAGAAAGCTGAACCTTGTGGAGATGCATCTGAATTTCCTCATGGTCTTCCAGCAGACCTCGAGGAACAGCGGAAGTTCCTGACAGAGCAGTGTATTGCCTCCTTCTGTTTGTGTCTCAGCCGCTTTCCCCAGCACTACAAGAGCCTCTACAGGTTGGCATACCTGTACACATACAGCAAAACACACAAGGTGAGCAGACCACTGATACAGCAGCTGACTAGCTGTGTCTGTTGCTGAGTAAACAAACTATATAGTCATTTGTATTAATTCCAAAGTCTCAGTGTTAAAATACAGCAGATAAGTTAATTTAATGCAGTTTGGATTGGAACTGTGCTTTGGGAAGTCTTCAGCTCCTGGATTGTCTGATTCATGTGTGTGAGGCCAGTTGAATTGAAAATTTCTTTTTTTATTACTGAACTAAACAATTTTTTGTCATTCAGTAGAGAATTACCTTTTAGATATGTCACATAAATTAGGACGTCCTTGTAAAAATGACAGCAATTACTTATTTTACTGATTAAGTGTATTGAAAAGTGACTTGGACGCAGATATTCATCAGTATTGGTGTAAACACATTGGCATGACACGGATAGATTTTCTGAGTATCTTGGGTCTTTGTAGAATGAAAGTTTTCCTACTGTCAGAGCATAAAGGTCATCTTGAGTAAAACAAAATTATTTCCTGTTTAGAAATCAGTGAGTGAAAGTCAGTCAGATCCTACTGCTCACGAGCCTGTGACTTTGGATTAAACAGGAATAACAATGTCTTGGTGACTGTAATAGTATCAGTTCCTATTTGAGGTGAGGGCAAAATAACTTGCTTCCTCCAGCATGACCCTTGCATGTTCTTCATAATAAAATTAATTTCAAAAGCCTTCTGCTATGGATTATCATTGGTTTGGTTTTAAAATTATGTCATTCTTTATCTTACTTCTGCATACTTCTGTTGTTATATTTTGTCTTTCTGAAGTATCAGTTAGTGAAGAGTATGAATAGTAGGTTGAAATTATCAGAGTTATTTCACTAATTGTCATAATTAAGGTTTGAACTCCAGGTTTGGTATCTGGAAGTCCTGTGTTATGTCATATGCTGCACTGCATGGCTTCCTGAATTCTCTTCCCCACCGGTACTGAAGCTTGTGTGAATAATATGGAAGGGTAGGTAATGGAAACAAATCATACCCCTTGCCTCGTAGTAGAAAGCATATCAACAGTACTGCTGTGAATTGAGCAGTAGCATGTCTTACCAGTCTACTGAAAGGTGATGAATATTCCATTTGGCTGTAGAGTGATTATCCAGAAAAATATTACCATTTTTTAAAAGATAGCTTGTTTTGAAAACATTCTTATGCTGTTTGTATGTGACAGTTGTTAATTTTTCCACAGAGCTAATCATTAATAGGAGCCATAGATTCCTGCAATCTGTCATTACTGTTGCTGACAAATGATTTTGTATCAACATTCAAAAAAAGGTTGCCTGTTTTCAATTTATTGGTTCAAATAGCATGTCCTTGCCTGAGGAACTACTTACAAAATATTTTCTTCTTTTTTTTTTTCCTGGTGAAGTTTCTCTTTTCCTTTTGTATCTCCCTCCCTGTATTAATATCAACTTAGTGACTTGTAATGTTTTATCTGTATGAAGTACACATTGTTGTCTAAATCTGTCTCTTCTTGGAACTCAGAAAAACTGAATCCTGCCTGTTTGAGCCTAGTAGTTACCAGGTTGGCTTCAGCTAGTGTTGTTGGGGTTTACTGTCCTTTTTTATTACTTCTCTGCATAACAAACAACTACTGAACACTGCAAAAAAAAAAATCTTCCTAGTGATATATGTATACAACATACTTTCATGAGGTTGTAATTTTCTTTCTTTGATGATTCATTCACATTCTTTTGTAGAGCAGTGTCAAATGTCTGTGTTTTAATGGTACACTAATATATCTTTAGTGGGAGTTACACTCCTGAACAAACTTAAAAATACAAAATGCATCTATGCATTTTCAGCAATAATTGCAGTAAGAAATACGCTTAAATATATTGTTGATAAACCTGATTTAAAAAGTGAGATAAATTACATCAGGTTGAGTTTCTGTGGGGACAGAGTGGATTACTGGTAAATTTTAGAAAGCTGAAATTAATTTTTAAATGCATATAACCATCTTGGAAGATTCAGCATTTAAGTACCAGTGCCAGGAATTTGTATGAAGAATTTAGACTGATGGCCAAAATTCATGGTTGGCTGGGAAAGGGGAGGATTGGCAGGTCTCCACGGTGCATAGAAAAACAAGTTTTCCATATGCAATCTGTTTTCTCCCGTTTTACAGTATTACCAGTTTTGCTGTTGTGAGATAAGTAAAAATAGTTGTTGAGTGCTTTTTTTAACATCCTTTTCAAAATCTTTCAACATTTTGTTTGGCTATGTGTTCTGGGTTTTTTCACCCCTGCAAAATCCTGCTTATTATTTAGAGGCTATTTCTCTTTGTTTTATTCTGTTGTCAGAGCAAATTTGTACATAGCTGTTTTTTGTGGAATAAATGTGAAGGAAAGTAAGGATGAATTTTCAGAAGTTACTTCATTGCCACTTTGGGTAGTAGTTTTAGTTTCCCATTCACCTGGTCTGTGTCTTGAAGTCAAGTCAAGTCTTCATCCTTTGTGATTTTTACCTTCAAAATGAGTGTTGGCACCGTTTGGAAGGAGACGATAGGTCTTGGCAAGATGCTGTTTGTCAGTATAACTAAAAGGTTTTGTGAAAAGTATTTGCCTTATGGTCCTTATGGGACAGTATGTAGAATTGGTGTGATACTCTGCAACCAGCAGATTGTCAAGAAATAAAAATATTTACTTATATGTGATTTCTTATCTCAAAAAAAAATACTCTTTAAATCCCAGAAGATTTTGTTCATATGACTTAGGTTTTTTAAGTTTGTATCTTCTATGATGTCCAACAGAGCCCTTAATGGGGAAGTTAATGCCAGGTATAACATAATGTCAGTAGCATGACAATTTAGTCAAACCAGGCATAATACATGCATGTAAAAATTACAAGATTACAATATGTAGGTTTAATATATACTTGGAGACAGGCATAATCTGTAAGCATATAATAGATGTAAGCATTTCAAGTAGCAATAGTTTGGTAATAACAGTTCATTGAAAAGGCTGCCCTTCAAGGTCAATAGTCTTTTTATTTTGCTTTGATGCAGTAGCACTAGGGGTTTTTTTTTTTGAGACAAAGCCTCCCAGCAGACTATAAAAGAAAACAGAGGGAAGGATTAAGGTGTAGTAGGATGCTTTGTACACCTCTCAGCAACAATTCATGGAGTTTCCAAGTTAGGTAAAGGTGGCTTGAGTTACGGGGTATCCATCTCAGGTGACTCAGATTTCCACTGGGTTGACCATTAAGAGATTTTCTTTTTCCACTTTAACAATGCTGGTTAACTTTTTTGCAAGTTATTGTATCCTGTCAGTCATCTTGTCTTTGAATCTTGGGGTGATGAAGATGTGGGAGGCAACAGCTGAACTGCAAAGGGTACTTCATAATTGCCCTGAGTCAGACAGCTAAATCCGGCATTTCAGACTGGCAAGCAGTGTGCCAGGGAGAATAAATCCTTTTTTGCTATGTCCTCGATCCCTTTACCCACTTCTAATAATTTCATCAGCTAAAAACTAAGCAGAGCAGACTCTGAAATCTAATGAGTTGAGACCTGCTCAGGTGTATTTACTGGGAATAACTGATCATGCTGATTTAAGGAGAAGGGTAGTGGAGAATCTGTAACTAGATCTTTTATTCCTATTAGTTTTGATTGTGTGAAGTTACCGTGTAATTGCCCCATTTGTCTGAATGATCGTTTTTCCTCCTAGCGAGGTTGCTGTCATCATCTTGTTCAATAAAAGCCTGTGAAATATATGTACCAAAGACATGCCTATGGATGGTCAGTATAATGTGCACAGCAGATCACTAGAGCATGATGCTAGACTTAATGATCTCTTAACATTTTTATTGTAAAACTTAGATTCAGGAATACATCCATAGCTAAAATTGGTTTAGACTGGGATTTTATATTTAAGCTTTGTGATGGTAGGTTTCTTAAGGGTTTTGTTTTCTTTCAGTTTTTATGTGATAGGTTTAATAGTAAGGTTCAGATTGCCACATATTAGGCAATTTTTTACTTCGTTTTCACACTTGGAATTTACTTATATTTCCGATGACTATGATTGGCATAAAATTAAGCATTTATGTGACTGAATCTTGGACATTACGATAGGCTTATTTTTTCTGGATTCTAATTTTATTCTGAACAGGATGACTTTCACAGAAGAGCAGATTTTTGTAGGTTCTGTGTTGTATTTTCTTCTGTATGTATTTCAAAGTCTTTTGCAGGCTTAGGTTGATAGGATTACAGAAATACATATTACAAAAGAAGTACTGTAGGAAAAAGTTAGTATACAGTTAAGTTTACATACTTTGCTTTCTTCAATCTTAATTAAATTTGACACTCGGTGATAATAATTAAATTTACTGGTTCCCCTGACTAGCCATGAAGTATCTTGTGATGTTTATGAATGAACATGCGTTTGTTCCATACCAAAAGAAAGCTATCCAAATCCCCTCAACTGTCGTACACTATAATCATGAAGGTCCTGCATAAGTACCTATATCAGCTCTCCGGATGAAGGATTTTTGACATCCGTAAATATCTGGTTAGTTTTTCCAGTGTTCAGCTCTCTTGCACATGGATCCGTAATCAGCATTTTGCTGGAGGGGATGCTCCAATTCTGGTACGATGTTAGAGATTTCTGCATGATTGTTGTAATTAGGACAAAAGCACTTATGATTGAGCAGGGCTTTTACTGTTTCACCAGAGTCTTGTAAAGAAAATAATCTGGCCCCCCCCCCCCCCCCCAAAAAAAAAACCAAACCCCAAACAAAACACCAACCCTAGAATATACTTCTTGAATGGACATGGTTTAATCAAATTTATTTCCAGTGTATTTCCAGCCCACAGAACACAAATCAGAATTCAACATCCACATTTGTCTCTATGAACCAAACATCTTCCTCTTTCTTTTATTTGCTCTGTAGTGGAGTTGTCTCTAAAAAAGCCAAGTCTAATACAACTTGAATGCTATTTTCTAATACTGAAATAAAAAAATGAAGTAAAGCACAACTTCCGTCAGTGAAACCTTACAATTAATAATTGTCCCATCTGTTAGTAATGTTTTGCCTGGAGCCAACAGCTGTCCCTAGTTCTCAACTACACAAGAGATGTTCATGCATTGAAATCTTAGAGGGGTAGTGCTTTTATGAATTTTTGATGGATCATTTCGTTCCTACCAGTGCTTTATTCTTAACTCACTCAGCGCTATTAACCACATTTAATGACAGACATGGAATTTTCCAGAGAGGTTAAGTGAAATTACATGGAGGGCAATGGCTGGGTAGAGGTAAAAGGCCTGAATTCACCACCCCACTAGAAGGCAGCTGTAGTTTAAGGATAAAGGGTGCCTGGGCACTGGCAGGTATGCCTTGCCGGTAGCTAGCCCTAGGGAAGAGTTGGGGGGCAGCTTCTAGAGTGCGTGTGGGGGGAAATGGGAGGGACTGAGGGACAGGCAGGGCTGGGGGGCAGTGAGGGGGCTGGCGTGTGGAGGAAGGCTGCGGGATACCCAGGGCAGTGAGTTCTACTGTTTGCTGGGAAACTTTCTATTTTTATATATAAATAATTTTATAATGAGCATTAAAATTTGGCTTTTAACAAAAAAAAAATTAAAGTGTTTTAAATACACCTATAGTTTAGGTTTCTGTAGTTGATAGGAGATGGAGGGTGGATCTCAATGCAATGAAGACAGGTTTAAAGAAAAAAGACAAGAAAGCAAAACCTGATGATATGAGGCTGGATTCAGCAGCTGTAGGGGACTGAGTAGTCTGCTGGGGCTGATCAGTCTGAATGCTTGCTCTGAGAAGCAAGCTGGCTTCTCTCTCCTGAGGGATGTCTTCTCCAAATCACATGCCTCTACAAATACTGTCAGAACAGCAGCTATGTGGAAAATGAGAAATGACAATGCAGGTTAATAAATAAAAGCAAGTGAGTGCTTTGTACGTCCACCTGTGGTGGCATTTCCATCCCCTGCCTGCAACTCACCTGCCTCATTTTGTCCACAGAACCTGCAGTGGGCCCGCGACGTGCTGCTGGGCAGCGGGATCCCCTGGCAGCAGCTGAAGCACATGCCTGCACAGGGCCTCTTCTGTGAGAGGAACAAGACAAATTTCTTCAACGTAAGTTTATACAGCTGATAAACACACCAGTACTTTCTCAGCTGTCATTTTAACACCTGTTTGTCATTTGAAAGGTTTGCGAAGGGACAGTAATGTGAAATTCAGCAAAGGCACATTAAACAAGTCATGAGCAGCTAAAGGAAAGGCAGAATTGTATTACAGAGATATTTACTGGGATTCTACTCTCTTGAAGGGAGCCACATTAGAAGGATTATTTCTGATGAGCTTGAAAATGTTTCTCAGTTATGCATCATTTACCATTGATGTTTGAGCCCTCTATAAAAATTCTAATTCTGTTCATCTTAATTATCCCCTTGTTCACTGTTTCTCAACTAGACTTGTGCTTCTCATGACAAAAAATAGTGCTAGTTTCTCTAAGAAATCTCTGGAGTTGGAAGGAGCTTTATTGTATTCAGCTTTTGTAGCGTGGCTCAGCAG
>NW_009260397.1:849373-867312 GCF_000687185.1 Egretta garzetta | reverse complement strand
GTGTTTCCAAGTCCCACAGTGTAGTAGCAGCACTGTCATATAGACTGTCCCTGTGTCTGTGGTAGCCCACTGGGGTGTCCGTGCCTCTCAATGACATGGGACACAGAATACTTCTGAGACTTACTTGAGCATTTATCTATCAAATTCCCTGCTGTGATTGCAACTTAACACATGGCTGTTGTCTTCAGTATCTCTGGATTTTCTGTGGTATGTTACAGGGGTTTGTGCTTTCTGCTCTTTTGTGATAGGATTCTGTAGCTGTTTTGTGCTTGCAATGTGTGACGAGAACCTGGAGATTTTCTATTTGTCTTTCTGGACTATGTATCTGTTATATGGTTGCCTGTGATTGCAGTGACAGAATGTTATGCCTCTGCTTTCCCACCCAGTGCTTTTGTTTTAATATTTGAATTGTGAAATGTATTCCTGTTTTATATCTGTTAACATCTATCTTCATTTTTGCTGTATGTTGTGTTAATTAGCACCTCTGTGCAAACTTCTGTTAAGTATAAGGTAAGTACTCTTTTCTGATTATAATCCCTCAGATGGGTTGAACAACTAAGGAATACTGACACTGGTTCAAAACTGTATCATGGATCAGTTTGCAAAAAGAGCTTCTGTGTCATTGCATCTTCTGGGTAGAATTTTTGATTAACAAATACCATCAGCCTGATAGGATATAGACCAAACAGCTGTGACCTGATTGAGGGCTATGTGGCTTTATTCTGGTTATTTCCTTGCAATATCTGCCTGGTTTTCCTATGAGAATCCTGCAGTGTGATTAACTCTTCAAGCTTTGGCTCAGATCCAGATAATGCAAGTATTCTTGTAGAAATTAATGAAATTAATCAACATGCTTCAAGTCAAGTGTGAACTTTGCAGGATCAAGGTTGACTTGTTCATCATTGCAGGATTAAGTGTGAAGTGTATCTTACGTTTTCATGTATGAGGAAGATGAGCAGCAGGGAACCTAGCAGTGTGTATGAGGAAGTGCTTCTACTTGAAAATGTGAATTACCACATTAAGAGAGATCAGTGGTTGACCTAAATCACGTCTAGTTTTTGAATGCTAATGCTAGATAGTTTAAATTAAAGATAGATTCCATTGTATCAGCATATTGATCTCAGAAGGATGAAAAGTGCTAGTATAGACAACTGTATAATAATTCTATTTTGTAAATCAACAAAAACTTAATTCCCATAATTTAATATTATTAATTTTCTTTAATAAGAAATTAAATACACTTTGAGATAAAAGCTAACCTTCAACAAAAGGTATATGCTAGCCCAGTGCAATGTATCAGCAATACCATTAAAGAAGAGAGAAGATGTGTGAAAATGATGTTCTTGAACTTGGATCTGCCAACAGGCAAAGACAATGCTAGTCTAGAATGCTCCACATAGATTGCTGCCTCCAGGCTTGAGACATTTCAGTTTAGGGACTGAATTCCAGGGTGTCTCAGCTATGGTGATAGTATAACTAGCACATGGAGTGCCTCAGACAGCAAAACAACTTGTTGAGGCCTTTGTTGAATCAGTGCTAACATCTTGACTTATGGCAGCTCGCATGTAGGTTAGTCTTCCCTTTAACAGGTACAGTGTATACTATGAGTTTAGCATGATAAAATATTTTGGTGGTTGCGTTTTCTACCCAGCTATATTTTCAAAATCCTCTTCAAGTAACACTCTGTGTGGAACATGTGGCAGTAATCCAGTACAGATGACACAGTCATAGCACAGTGAGAAAATCCAGATCCAAGAAAGAAAGGGCTACAAATGCCCATGAAAAAAGCTGTTAAGTGTCATCTGACATTCCAGAACTGGACAAACCTAAATCTGTGAACAACTTGGAAAAAAATCTCTGAACACTGTGTTGACCTTGTCTAGGTTAAACCTCAACTAGTTTGTTCTCATGCAAAGCTCCTAGCCAGGCAGTGGGTAAGCAAATGTACTGCACCATCTGGGTCAGTGCTCAGAATACAGACTTGTGTGTCATCCATTGCATACAGATGGTGTTACAGCCCACTGTCCCAGCTAGTGTCTTCACATACAGAGTTGGGTGATAAAACAGAAATTATAGAGCTCTACAAAAGTAAGTAGTTGCATCTAATCTTAGAAACTAAATGGCCAACGTTAAGATTTTTCTAAGCTTATTAATGTTCTCCCAGGTTATTTTCAACAGAAACACTTTGCCTGAAGTGTTTATTTGCTTCCATGAAATGCATTTGGTTTTATTTTTGAGAACTCTGTGGCCTTTAGGATACGAAAGAGTTAAATGAATGTCTAAGTGGCTTTCTGTAGATACTTTACTATTGAAATACTTTTTTCTTCTGGAGCAAGTAGCACTAGTGTTTTTAATCTCTTGTACAGAAGGCTCAGGGTTGTTGAAATTATAGCTGACTTAGTTTTACAAGTACAAACAACAGTGTGCAAGATAGAAAGCTAGCAGCTCAAAGACAAGTAGGGACTGTGCCAGCCTGCTCCTCCCAAACATTTTATAAATCTTGCATACTCCTATTAGAATTATTTATGAAATGTTTATGACAGCACTGTATGAAAAGAAATAAACCTGGGTAAAGCTGTCTCCTGTTAAATTTTACTGCAGAACTGCTGGTCTGAATCTGTGTGTCATGGTCTGTTGTCTAATTTGTTAGCTGTCACTCAGCTGTGACTGAAATATCTTTGAATTCATTTTTTACTGTCTTCAGAATGAGTAAAAAAGACATGTTCACTTAGCCCTGATTTCTTCTCATTTGACATATTAGAATAATGTCAGGATTCACAGAACTTCCCTTTTTCAGTTCTAAGAAAAAAAAAATGCTTACTGCATTATTGTACCTATTTCTTTCCCAAACAGAAAAGAATGATCCTGGTTTTCTAGGACCAGAGGTTTTTGCACATTCACGGCCCTGTTAGTGATGGCAATCATTTTATGAATTAACATTGTAATTAGACCTACAGGAGTTTTAGCTGTGTTCCTATAAATGAATACCAAGTCTTTTTTTGTTTGGCCAGTTACACATTTCTGTATAACCTGCATGAAGACGTACACTCTAGCTTTTGTCTTCTTTATCTCCATGTGTGTGTAAATATATAGACAGACTTTTGTTTTTTAAGAGGGCTCCAGGATGGTTTCCATAGTAACAAAATTAGAAATTAATTCACCAGGAGAAAAAAAAATCCCCAAACATGGCTTTATATAGTAGAGCACTTTTTTTATATATTCAGATTTCATGCCACTGTTAATAAAACAAAGTTAAACTTTGTGCACAGATGACGGGTATTCATGGGTCTGTGGGTGGGTAGTGATTGTGGAAGAAGCGTTTTGATGGTTGAGCTCAGTGTACCAATAACTTCTCCATATGGTTTAATATACAGTATTTGTGTTTTCCTGGCTCATCTTCTGTGGTAATAATAATCTGCTGTAATAAAGATCTTGATGTCCATCTTTGGTAACTGTTCCCCACATACGAAAGCTGTACATACACACAATATACTATAATGCAGACATTCATGTGCATGAAGGCTTGCTGCAAACTGTTAAGGATAATTGTTCTATTTTTAATTCCAAAAGAAACACAGTATGTTTATTCTCTGCCATATCTCTGAAGCTCTTCATTTCATGGCCTGAGTAAGCAAGGTCAAATCAAGGTGGCAGCATCCACTGGGAGTCAGAAGCTGATAGATAGCAGTGATTTCACCTTAATTTGCCATTGTTCATACCAGGTATGACTGGGCACTGGCAGGAGACCTCTGCTATGCAGAACTGCAAGTTCTGGACACTGGGCAGTTGAAGAATAAAGTCTAAGTTTGGTGCTGCAGGTTGCTAGAGGTAGTTCTTATTACAGCATGGTGATAACCAGTGGGTGCTTTCTCTGTTACTCTCCCTGTGTAGCAGGTTCTTTCCCCAGTTGCGTTTCGGGTTGAGAGTTACCTCTCTTTGTCTTACCAGAAGGTTGAGTCTGAAAAGGAGAGAAAGGTGCAAGAGCTGACTCTGCTTTGGGATTCTGTACAACCAGAGCCATACAGGTAAATTTGACATGTAGGAAAGAAGGCTATTGTGAAGTCCCTAATATAAAACCATGGAGGAGAAGTTCATTGGGACTGCTGAGGGGAAAAAAAGGCAACATGCTTCAGCTTTCCTGGAAGCTGGGCAGTTATATCAAGGAAGTTTCATTCTATGCCTCGATTGATACCTTCACTTTGAGATATACATTACTGGATGCTGTCAGAAACATGGCACTGAGTGAGTACATGGGATTTTCTTTTGATCTGATAAAGCCGCCTTTTGTTTCTCTCCCAACCAAGTGTAACCTCAGCATTAATGATTCCTGTGACTTGAATTAAAATGAAACATTAATTACAGCATTTAATGTCTCTGTTAGAGAGAACTGGCTATATATCATCTTAGGGAAGAGGGAAATCCATTAGGGTGGTCTGAACCTATTCTAGATGTTTTTTCTGCCCAGTCTGAGGTGGCTCCTAATGTTGACCTGAAGAACCCCCAAATACCATGCAGGGCCAAGGAGAGCTCTTCAAGGCTGATCGTGGCAACTTTACTGAAGGCTCAGGTTCACTGTTTCCTACCATGTGCTGGAAAAGCCTGAAACTGGAGGCAACAGCAGACTAAAATCACTTTCCTAGAACTTTCACTGCTCCTCTTTCCTTCCTGTCCTTGGCTGGTGATAGATCTGGGTTACTCTCCTCCTGCTCATAGTTGGTGTGTGTCTTTTCAGTTGGCAAGTGTCCTTCCAGCTCCTAGACATCTGCTATGTGGAACATGAGTCTTCTGAGAAAAATAGTGCCATTTGAATCAGATTGAGGGAAAAGGGAAAGAACTTGGAAGAAAATTACTGTGCATCCATGTGAGTTGCAATTGTGTCTCAGCGTGGTGAGAGTTTGAGTTTAATCATGTATGGAGGCTCTTAAGAGAATTAATGGTTATGTTTTAGCTTGATCATGATTGGTTGCAACTTTTTGAAAAAGTGTTGGTCTTTTTAGTGTTTCTTAACGCTTTATGTGAAAATGAGTAGAAGAGGATGTCAACTCATGTTTTAAAAAAAAAAAACTTTAAAAAAATCACAAGTGACATCCCAGAAATTACAAGGGTTTAGTTATTCAATTTTACCCTTCTTGCTTCTGAGTGTTTTGGATGCCATTTTTATGCAACCACAACAGAACGGAAACCATAAAGGAATCATTTAAAAAAAAACTTTTTTGATTCCAGCAGTTAGATGATGCTTGAAACAAGCTATTAGGCTTAGCACCATTTAATGGGTGGTATACAAAAAAAGTGTCTAGAAAAGGTGACCTCCGCCAGTAACACTGACCTTCTGCATAGCTGCATAAAGTAAAACAATAATGATTCCATAATGACAACATGTTAATATAGTCTAATATTTTTATGCTTCTTTTTTTCTTTTTTATGCTTTTGGTAGGCAGATAGGGGCATCTGGTTAGAGGATGGTTAAATCCCTACCTACTTTAACAGATAGAATTGTCTTTAATCTTCTCAGGAGATGGCCATATTGTAGCCATGAAGTATCTGTGTTTTCACTGTGCAGGAAATAGGCCCTGAAAGAGCAAGCTTTCTGCTTTGTAAAAGTGCTGTTCAGTAAATGCAGATTCTTACTGCCAGCTTTCTACTGACTATGAAGTTTTCAGATGTTAAGTAAAAGGCAGCCCTGCCACATACTTTTGTCATGTGCTAGGAAGAGCAAGCTACTTTATTAAATGGTTTGATGATTTAGAAACTGGGACTGTCAGCAGCGCGCTGGTGTGCTGTTAGGAGGCACTATGCTGCAGGGAGTTTTTGCTGCAGAGGCACTTGTGGGAGCCGAGGCTGTACGGGTCGTCCAGTACCTCTCCTTAAGAAGAGATAACAGAGACCTTGCTGTTCTGCACTGGGGATAAGTTTGAGCTAGCATGCTAATAATGTCATTATGAAGCTATTGTTCTTCATCTCTGTGAGGAAACCATTTCTGGTGTGGTGAAGGGATATTTGTGTGGAAAGCTGCTGGGGAATAAATAACAAACCCTCCAGGAGCCCCTTCTGAGCCAAATGGTTATATAGTTCTATGACTTAATTTGTAAATACAGTTGGCTGTATAAATGGCAGTTATTTTATGGTTACAGTGTAAGCTAAAGTTTGGAAGATTGAAGAGTGAAACCAAATCAGTGCCTTCCCATCCTCTGTTCCCATCCTCTGTTCCTTGTTTTTCTTCCTTTTTGGTCTTTGTTAATTTTCTCAGTTTCCATTCACTGTATCTTCTGTGGAGCGACACCATGTCACAGGCGTCGTGCTCCCAGCACCCGTTGTTCAATGTCCACTGAGCCACAGGAGAGGGGAATGCATACTGAAAAAATCAGTCTCACTTGCCTGCAGATTCAGGAAGGCATATTTGCATTGATTAAAAATAATTCATATATACAAGGTTATTTTTGCATCAAGTCTAGAAACTTTTTTTTTAACGGATGCTTACATTTTGGATAAGTTGATTCATTAAGATGCATAATGAGGTGATAGCATGGAACTTCTCTCAAACCATGACTAAAAGTCAGTTTTATAAGAGTGAATGTATGGAAGAGAATCAGTGTTTTCTCTGACTCCATTAAATTTAATGATATTAATGTCTATGTTTGAAACAGGCAGACATTTTCTATGTGGAACAAGGTAACTTTTCGAGAATGCACATATTTTAGTGAAGCATAATAATTACCATTGTTTTTCTAGTCTGGCATGGCAAATAGCTTCCACTGGAGGAAGGGGAAGTGGCAAATTGTGATACTAGTTGCCCCTACAATCACAGTTAAAATTTCATGGTTTCTTTTCTGACTTATCCCCTGATGGTTGTTCTTTTGCCAGTAGCAAGCTGTTTTCTTTCCTTGCTTTTTTTTTTTTTTTCACTTGTAAAGTTAATGTAATTCTACTCACACATCTCCTGCCCAGATTTTCTAACATTTTAATTGGAAGAATGCTTTTAGTAGGTACAAAGGAGTTTGTTCTCTTGTTCTCTCTCGCTTGCTCTTGTGTCTGCTCGCTCTCTTATGCAATCTTAATACCAACTCTGAAAACAAAGGTAAGCGAGGAGTTAACTGTGCAAGTGAAACTTTCACAGTGATTGGATTAAGACCAGAAACCCAGTAAGCAATGAAGTCTTAAAGTTGCCTATAAAAAGCTAGATAACTTTTTCAACCTCTGCCCAACATGTTATTTACAGTTCTGCACTCCATCCTCTTGGAAAAACAGAACTCATCAGTGAAAAATGTCTGTCGTTCACAGAGTTTTCTGTCTCAATATACACACGCTGTTCTTTCTGGCTAACTTTGCAGGCTTCCAAGACCCAGCTAGTAAAGATGCCAATAAATCTAAATCCCTGGAGATACAGCATGGGGTTTTGAACTGTCGTTTGTGCCAGTGGATATTAAATAGCTATTTTTTTTCCATTCGGTTTCCCTAGGAAAAGTTTCTTCTTTTGTTGAGTAGATGAATTTCTAGTCAAAGGTAAGCTAGGGAACACATAACCCTGAAATAAATGAAGATACGGCTTTGTAGAGGAGAGATTGTCATGGAGGTTGTAGTGTGTTACGGAACATAAAGCAGTTAGTTTTAAAGCTGGATCTTAAAAGTTTAACAGCAACTGTTTCACCCACTCTAAACAGTGAAAGGTGCAGGCTTGCTGGAATACCGTGTGATGAGTGTCCTTTTACAAATGTGTAATGAATAAATCCATAATTTGATTTTTCCATCTGCCATCTGTGTATCAGGTATGGATGGGAGAGCTACCTTAAACACTAAATGGGGTTCGTTTTAAGCTTAGGTTAGGTTCTTTCCTTTTAAAAAAATCTAAATAGGATTTTTTTACAACTAAATAGATTGCTAAATACAGTAGGAGCGCAGTGTTTTAAAAGTGATGATCCATGAAAGGTCTTTAAAATACATGGTTTTATATTGTATGTCTGCTACCTAGTTATCAGTCTAGTTCTTGCAGCTTCTTACTATGAGTTATTTATCCTAGTTTTATCATAGAAATAAATGGCAAGCACGGTTACATCAATGTAGACTGCTGCATAAACAAAACAAAGCCATCAAAACCAGAAAAGAATAAATTTGGAATCTTAGAAGAAAATCTAAGACATAAAAGTGAACCTTTTTAATTAGCTGGCATTAGTGTTTTCCTTCCCCTTAGGAATTCCTATAGCCTCAGACTGAAAGCTTTGACATAACTCCTTTTAGTATCAATGTGTAGAGTTCACACAAGAGTGTTGAACAGGCAGGTCATGTGTATGTGTCTGAAGTTGCATCTCGTCTTTAAATACCCTCTCCTTTTGTTCTAAAACTGATAGCATTACTCTGAGGAACATAAATTTAATGGATGTACAGCAAGAATCAAGACATAACTCAGAGCAATTTTATTTGAAACACCTCTTTCTTTGGTGAAGCTATGTGTGATATAACCAAGATGAAGTACGTTTTTTTTCTTGAGCTGTTTCTACCAGTTGTATGTGTCCTGGTTTTGGCTGGGACAGACTTAATTTTCTTCCTAGTAGCTGGTAATTCTGTGACATGAATCAAGGCAGTTTCCTCTTCTATATATTTAATTTTGTAGATATTTCCAGGACTGCTTTTGAGGTATCAGCCTGTATCTGATCTTGCTCAGTACAGCACTTGTCTGTTCTGTATTCCAGGTATGACATTTTTTTTCATTCCTGTATCTTGTCTGTGTAAAAACACCAACCTCACTGAAGGTTAAAGGAGCCAGTGGCAGTAAGTGAATACCAAAGCAGCTACCACCAGACGAACAGCTCACAGTACCTTTCTGAAACCCTGTGAGAATTTCATTCTGCACCTGTGATAGTTTTAATTTACCTGGCATTATGGTGATTTATTACAACTTTCATCCTTATAGAAAGAAGCAAATTAATAGTGAAATTAATTTTATTTTATTAAAGCAGCATATTTCATGAGAAATATTCCTGGAATTACAGTTCTCAGCAGAAGGATCTAGGTATTTTTCATGGATATGCATTGCCTTAGTGTAAAAATGAAAACAGAAGACTGTGGCATGAGGGCAGCATGATACAAGTCTGTGTGTACATCTGTGCAAATGGATACCATTTATAGATAAATACTGTAATGGCTACAGCAAAATATAATTGGCTAAATTAAAAAGGTTAAGATGGAGATAAGATGGCAGATGATGGTAGGTAAGAACATGTTTTGTTGTTACGCAGTAGCTAGTGTATGATGAATGGTTTGCTAGCTGACTGCGGCATCGCTTTGCAGTGCTTAGACGAAGATACTGAAGCAGTTCTCTGAGTAATAGTACTCCATCTTTGGCAAAATTCCTAAAGTTAGAGGAGTAAAAATGTTGAATATTGTATAGTGTATTATTGTTCCAGACTGTTTGGCTCCTGTGGAGGAGGTAGGATTTCCTGGCATAATATGAACACTTTTGGAGTTTGCATGATAGCTACTATGTGAAACAGCAAGGGTTGACCACTTAAACAAGGTGGCTTTCTCAGTCTCCTGAAAGGAATTAAAACAAAATATGATTGAGTGGGTGAGCGAAAGTAATGAAGTCCATAGTGGTCAGTATTTTAGCTTGTTCCTCTGAACACTTAAATGTATTACTGTGATCCAACAAGGGACATTCTTGTAAGAGCTTGAGTGAAAATGGCTTATTTCCAGGAGCTTTATGACATTTGTTCACTTCAGTTGCCTACACTTCATCTCTATAAGTTTGCTTGCTCACCTCCTGTCAATAAACAGTTTCACAAGTTTGGCTTTTATGAAGTTGTTTAATTTTTCTATAGGTTAGAGGAAGCAAAATCAGAAAAAACACAGACCTTTCACTTGAAGCACTTCCTAACAGTTATTCAGTATGAATTATGAATTTTGTTGGCTATTTGGTATTCGGTTTGCTGACACAGAATAAAAATCAGAATTGAAAATGCCTAGCAGGTCATTTTCTATTTAAATCTTTATCTCTTCAGAGCTGCTCCCTGCATGTCTATTCAAAGTGTATAAGCACTTACAGTATGATCTCCTGCTTAGTAGACTGGAACTAGTGTGCATCATTAATATAATGGTGTTTTCTTAAGTATTCAGATGTTTGAGATAATTTAATGAGCTTGATGTAACAGCTAAAATGATTTCTGTTTACACATACCTAGCTTGTTCCTCCTGACAGGCTGCACTAAGGGTTTAGGAGTATGTGTTGGGGTTTGTTGCTTGTTTTTTATTAAATAACAGTATAACTACCAATTACAATATATCAGGGTCACTGAGCTCCACTTATTCCAGTGATACTGACTCTGAAGTGACTAAACTATTTCCAGTGGGAAGAATTTGGACAAACCTGAAGATAGGCCAGGCTTTTATATCTGTGTAGTTCATCCACAGAGACACGTGTAGCCATCCCAAACTCTGTGACACTTTAACAGTCTTCTATCATGACTGATGTTCGTAATATAGAGTACATATTTTATGTTTATAATCCACGTGTATATCACAGCTAGTGGCAGATTCAGTGTTAAACAACTTTAATAGAATCTTAAATCAGATTGTTAAAAGAAGTATGGATTACAGGCCAGTGTAGTTGTATAATGAAGGCGGGACTTCCAATGTGAATGCAGTGCAATGATTTCAAAAGCATTTTCTTTGTAGTGTAATACATGAAAATACTCATAGGAATGTGTTGAAATAAAATGCACATTCCAATTATTTTGTAAGCTGAAATACTGACAATGGGATAAACTTAATCTTCAAAAATTATATTTGGTGACACATAAAGGTGAAGTTTTCATGCTGATAATGAAGTAGTTGTTCCAGCAGGCTCAAAAGAAAAACATCTGGCTTTGTTTGTTTGCCCTTAGTCTGACAGCTCTGTACTAAAGGTCTTACTGAAAATTACTTCCCAGCAGGTTTTAGGTCAGGATATTTTCATTGTCATTTTCTTTCCAATAAACAAGAAAGCAAAAGTATTTTTCTGAATTAATTGTACTAAAGTGAATGTTGCTTTGGGGATCAAAAAAAATAAGGCTTTACATTTTCTAGCTTTTCAAGTAAAATATGCAACTACGTATACAGACTAAATTTTTGAAAGTTAAGCTAATTAGAAACAAAGGCTGAGATTTTGGAAGCTTAACTTTTTTTTTTTTTCCTAATTTAAGTTGCAACAGCAAATAAGCAATATTACATATAGTTTGTAAATAAAACACTAAGGTATAGAAGTGTTAGAAACTGATGAAAAATTAAATTAACAGTAGCTAGTCTTGTTTTTGAATCAATTGATGAGAATGAAAAACTAAACAATTATGTTTGGTTGGCACATTTATTCCTTATTAGTTCTTCCTTTACACAAATCTTTAAGTAAACATACTATGCCTCCTCCATATCTTTTATAATGAGATGTTCTTGCTGCTTTGCAAGAAGAGCAAAGCAAAAAAAATTATTTGTGATTAATTTTTTCACTTTAAGTAAATGAGAATTCAGCTGTTAGCGCCATATCCAGGAGTTACTCTTCAGACCTTGCCCCCCATAGTTCTTGTGGCCATTGTCCTATGAAGGGTTTTTGTTTGTTTGTTTTTTTCATCTTAACCCTGCAACAGTAACCCCCCAAAACAATAGTATAGAAAGCAACAAGAAATTTTTCACCATTTCACAACTGGTCTGCAGTCCTTGAAGCACGATGTATCCACATACATATCCCAGAAAGAAAATACAGTTTTCTCCATTGGAGGGAGGGAAATGCATAGAAAAACACATCCTGTGAATGTCTTGTCATCAGTAAAACGGGTCCTGCAGGCAGGGAATTCCTGTCTTGCAGGGATTAAACAGGAGCAACAGTAAAAGGACTATTTGAGTTTTACTCTGTGTGCGTGCATGTGTGTGTGTTTATGTGTATTTTAGGAGAGAGAACAGTTACGATGTTGAAGAACAAAGACGTTTTAAGGCAGGGAAAAAATGAAAGAACTATTATTTGAAAATATATCAGGCAGTAAAACTAATCTTAATAGGAAACAAATGTTATCTTTAACAGTAGCTAACTGGCTAGAGGACTTAGTCCTACCACGACTGAATTCCAAAACTAAGTTTTTGATGAGAAGACAGTAGCACAATGAGATATTGATGCACTTTCTTCAAGTGTATTGTTAATTTATTCAAATGTCTTGTATGAAAGCTAAAAAGAGTGAAGCAATACTTCTGAGTTTAGTTGCAGCTATTTCCAGCTCACAAAAGAGTGGAAATCAGCTTCAAGATGCATTCGCTGTACTTCACTGATGAGAGACTGCGCAGTGAGTGTGTTTGAACTGGAGGAGGTCTTCATCAGGAAACATGCTTGGGTTCTCGGCATTGCTAGGTTGCGTTACAGAATTTCAAGTGAAGAAATTTCTAAAAAACAGCCTTGACTGCTTTGGAGATCATCAGTATCTGGATGAGAAATTTTGGAAAGTAAGTTCCCATGCTGAAATTCAGAAATATCAACTGCCATGTCATAAAAGTTCCGATTTCAGCTTGTGCCACCTGGCACCCAGGCACTTAGGAAGCAAAAAGATTTGAATTAGGCAAGAAAGGAGGAGACAGATAGACAGACAGGACTTTAACTGCCTTACCCATTTCATACCCAGAGAGTTCCCAGCCTAGGATTTAGACAATCTGTCGATGTGACCCTGCTGACAAACTGTGGGAGAAAAAGGGAGAATAATTTTAGGCAGAAGGGTGGGTTTTTTCTTTGTAAATTAGTAATCAGTGAGTATTGCTCTTTTTCAGAAAATCTTTGCTAGAAATCATAGACAGTGTATTCTGGGCACAGCATTACTGTGACAATGTAGGCAGGTAAACCATTCACATGTAGGCCTATTTTTCTGGGTTATTTTGTCACTGTCTTTTCAATATGTCACTTTTCTCCCTTCAAAACCTGACAAGTCTCTGCTTGCTCTTCATGAAAAATTGAGCCAGAATAAAATTTCCTGCCTCTCTATGTTCTCAAATTGATAAGGCAAAGCAAAGCAAAGTGTCTTTCTTCCTGAAAACTTCTGTCTGAGAGCTGTCTCCAGCGGCAGACTGAAGCTGACAAAATGAAAGGCCCACCAGGAGATGAGTCTGAATCTGAAGTCTTTTAAGTATGTGGGCAGCAAGGTGAAGACAGCAAGATGATATACCACGGATTTCTGTTCCAAATGGCCTTTCAGTTTCTCTTATTCCTGTTGCTACCTTTGACATATTCCTCTGCTATTTTTCTATTTGCATTTATTCTTTCTTCCATTCTTTGGCCTTTTAAGAACAGCAGTTTAAATGTACTGTGTGGACAAATACAAATAGGTATTATTTTACATTTGTTTGTCTCTAGACAAAGAGAGCATATGGTCCATGTGAAATTCCCAAAATAATAGCTTTATCCATAGGAATTCCTCGTTTTAAGAGGAGTAAATCAGGTATAAAATGATATTGAATTGGTTAAAATATTCTTTCACATTCAAAGTTGTGGTTTTCAAGCAAAATGGTGTCAGAAAGGAATGAATTACCCTTACTCACTGAATACTGGAGAGAGATGGGTTTTGAAAAAAATACAAGTCCTCTGAAGGTCCAGATTTGGCACTTGCTGGTTTATATTTCTCTTTGAAATTCACAGGGAATAAAATTACCTCTTAATAAACAAAACCCATAAACCTGTATAAACAGGATATCGTCTTCAGATAACAAAATTGGTGAATATATGAAATGTGAAATACAGTTTTCTCCCCACCCTCCTTTTTGTTCTTCTTGGCCTCTGACTTTCTGTTACCTACTGACCACTGCGTGGGTTTAACTTCAGTGCAGGTACTTTGTTGGGTTTGGTGGTAGCAGCCAATTCCGCTGCTCGCTCCTCACAGTAGTCACAGCACTGATGGAAAAGGAAAACTGGCCTGGAAAATACTTACATAAGATCACAAAATTTGCTACTCTGGATTAGACTGGGTTTTCTGGGCAAATATTCTGATTTGGTAGCTATTGTTATCTGACTGTTCTCAAGAAGATTAAAAATATCTGAGTTAAAGGAAGCAAATGCTGCTGCTGAAGAAAGAATACCTTCTTGTTCCTGTAGAACTTCCATTGCACTTGAGATTACTTTTATCTTACAAGAAATAAAAAAGCCATCTATAAGTGAAAACAATATCCTGCTTTCTTAAAAACAAAAGATGAAATCTACTCTTCCAAGTGGAAATAGAGTTCATGCTAGGATTTACAATGCATATCCTCTGAACTGAAGAAAATCATTTGAAAGCGAGACAGAATTTCAAATGTATTGACCTTAATAAACTCATATGCTGTGTTTGCAAGGAAAGCTAGCACGCTTATCTCGGCAGTGCAGAGAGGTCTGGAATCCTTCTGAACATTCATTATTCACCCCAGAACATTTCATCGAGAAATCCTAGTGCGCAAAAGTTAAAGATGCTTAAAAGTGTAAAATCACTTCCATCTGGCTCCTAGTATTGCAGCACTGGAGAGCATGTGCTGGAGGTCACATCCCATAGGTGATTCTGGCTGAGATGTTCCTCAAACTTTCTCTGGTTGTTACTGATTTAAAGATACAGAAGATTTAAAAAAAAAAAAAAAAAAAGGCATTTGATGAAATGTGACTCTTGAAGAAGGCAACATGGAGTGAAATATAAATTTGCCACTTTTTAATGGTCTGGAATATGGATTTGCCCCCCTCCTTTCCCATAATAACTAGCTAAATGACAATTATAGGATATGGTGTTTGAGGATTAACAGTTGCACCTAGGATTTGACAGAGATGGTCTTTCTCAGAGATGGTTTGCTGAACTCAAAGTATTCACTATGAGTATTTATTTTTAAAAGGACAAATGTTAGGTCATCTTGTTGACTCTGGGCATGTTTCAAGTTCACTGCAATTGCTCTGTCAGTCTTTTTCCCATCCATCCTTCCTTGCCAAAATGCATAAAGTCGCATTGTTTTGTTCCTGTATCACCTAAATTAAGCTTAAAAAGTAGTAGATGGTAGCTGTTTCTACAGTCCTCATTTGCACAGTGTCTCCAACTAATTAAACAATGAAGAAAATACTATATCATCTTTTACCCCTAATCAGTCAGAAGACATGAACAGTGTCCCAAATACTGCACTGTGTAAAAATCATTAACGAAAAGGCCTTTGATATTACATAGTGTTATATCTGAACCAAGAATGCGGCGTAATGGTGGCAGCCATTTTCTGCAGCAGCCACTTCACCAGCAAGCCTGGAGCAGGCGGCAATGGGAGTGGGACTACCTAAGCCCGAGATGGGGCTTAGAGGTGTGCTTATGGGTACATGTGAATAACTCGAGGTTATTTCTGACATGAGCGCCGAATATTTACTCCCCCTTTTTTTATAGTTTTATCCACTTTTTGCCACAACACTACTGGGCTTAGGTTGTCTGTGTAACCTATCTCCCATACCCAGAATGTGGAACTCTCATGGTGCATTTCTGGTTCCCACAGGCGCCTTCCCTCAGCCTCTATTTTTTGCCTTAGGTAACTAAATTGGAATTTTCTTGCTCAGTGGCACCAGAAGTTATGAACACCTACATGTGCAAATAGTGCAAAATTCATTCTGCTTGTGGTGGTTCAGATACCTGAATAATGTGTGGTGTGGGAGTCCGCAATATAAACCTGGGAAATTTGATGGTGATTAATAAATTGCTGATTGAGAGAGAACATAAGAAACTTTTGGAATTGGACAGAATTTAAGATCATCTGTGGCAAAACCCGTATCCTTTTAAACTCTAGAGACAAATTTGTTTCCTTAATTTAAGTTGGTAACGGACCCCTACCAAATAATGTTTCTATGCTAAAGCAATAATGAATCAGACATGTAGTAAATATTCCAATTAGTGATATTTTAAAATTTTGCTTGTTTGTAAAGCAGTTTGAAATCTACTAAGTAAGTATTATTGTAATTCTTGTTTACCTCTTATTATCACTTAAAGATGCACATGTTCTTGCTGCTTTTTGTGGTACCATGACTGTTTATTGTAACAGCTAAGAGGTATTAATTAGAAAACAAAATCCTTATATTGCCATGCTTATGGCTTAAAGGTATATTTAGTTTGTGCAGAACTTTTATGTGACATAATTTCCAATCTAGTGATCATCCAGTCTTTGGGCTATTAACTTTAAACATTTTATGATGTATTTAATTGCAGGTACAACAACTATTTAATTTGCATAAATAAATGACAATAGAGAGGAAAAAACTCCAGTGCAATAGAGGAGATAGGAGCTCTGCTGTTAACGGTGACTGAATGAGCAGATGAAAAAGGGCAGGTCAAAAAGAAGCCTATTTGCATGAATACATAGAAAGTGAGTATTAATTTCAGTTCTGTATTTAAAACATAAATCCATGTTATGCAGTCAAAAGATTAAAGGTTAATGGATATTTTAAGTGCTAGTGCCAAAACTGCATTGTTAATAAGTATAGAATGGGCTATTGCCTTTGGTAGCAAGATGTAAGAGGTGATGAGGACATTGGTTATTTTAGAGTGGTAATGCCCATAGTGAAATTTTAGCTTTAATACAAAAAAGCTGACTCTTACAGTCTAAGTGGAGAGATAGACACAGGGTATTGTTGATTAATGTAAGTGTATAAAAGATAAATAAGATAACTGAATTATTATTTAGCTTTTTTTTTAAAAAAAGATGCTGTTAAGCATAAATGTATGTATGTGAAGTATGCAGATAAAGAGGAAGGTATATGGGGCTTTCAGTGTGAGAAGCCTAAAATTTGATGTGGTAAGATAAAAGGAACATGAAGAAATTAAAATAAGTGTAAAAAGTGGCTGAAATGATGGGAAAGATAATTTTAGCAATGGACTTCTGCATAGCATGTGGGAACTATCGCACTTGTGGAGCAGGCTATTAAACCTGAGGTGTTAGTAAACAGGATAGATTTTGAGCACTTCAGAATCCTAGAATCAGGAGGGGAAAAAACCAAACCAAACCAAACCCCTGCAATGCTTAGGAAGGCACGGAGGAAGTCAAAGCAATTGCCCTGCTTGCAAAAGTGAGAGAAGGAACAAGTCGAGATAAAATGTTTAACCTTTTGTGATGAAGGTAATCAGGAGCAGAGCCCGGATGAGTGTCTGGGAAAAGAAGATAAGTTTAGCTGTGCTAAGCTCAGATTGAGAAAGGCGTATCAGGCAGTTTGTGAGGCAGGATTATATGGACTGAGGTTGGCAGTGGACTGGCACACGTTTTGGGTCTCTTAATAAGGGATTGGCTGAAATCATCAAAAGTACGGAGAGGAAAGTATGGGGGGAAAGGACAAGGACCTTTGTTTTCCCCTTCAAATAGTTTGAGGAAGGGAGAGGGATGTAATGAAAGAGGTGGCAAAGGACTGCTGAAAGCAACGTGCCACCAGCACCCCCTGCTATCGCAGAAGCTGGAGATCGGTTTAAAACCCTCGGATTGGGGGAGGGGACGATATGACAGTATGAATACAAGGAAATGGTGTAAGAGGATTGTCCTGCCGTTTGGTGAGCGGTGTTTCAGTGACACGAAGGGGAGCTGTAGTGTAGCGCGTTGCGGGGGCGAATACACAGCTGTGCTGGCTGCGTGGGTCGGAGGCCCCGCAGCCCCCGAGCAGCCATGGCTGCAGCTGCTGGCGGGGAAGCCGCCGGCGAGGAGGAGGCCGGTGGCTGGAGGCCTCTGCCCCTCTCCTCTGCTCCCAGCATCCAGGCGGGCTCCGCCGGCTCAGCACTGCGGCGAGAGGAGGGCACCGGCCACGCTTGAGGAAAATAGGTCACGAATGGGCCTTCGGTGGCAGCGAGGCAAAGGGCGATGAAGCGGCACCCACGGGGTTAAACTGGGTCAGGGAGTATTTTGGGAGGGTTTTGGCAGACAGGTGGGAGCAGATAACTGGTTTTTATTAATGCTTGCAAACCGACAGGAGCAGCTGTTTA
>NW_009260397.1:836406-848646 GCF_000687185.1 Egretta garzetta | reverse complement strand
CGGCGCGGGCGGGCAGATGCGCTCTGGTGACAGTTGCCGCCGCGGTTGGCAAGTACTTATTTCATTAGTTCGGCTCGCCTTCGGTGAGAGGCTGTAACAGATCTGCTTTGCTGCACAGAGGAAAATCCTGAGAGCGATGGGAAACGGAGGAGTCGAGAGAAGTTTGGAAGGGGGGACGAAAGGGTGAGGGATTTTTGTTTTCTTCCGTCTGCATTGTTTGGGATTTCTCGGTCTCTTTCCTCCACCCCCTTAGTGGGATGAATTATTTAGCACCCTCGTTTTCAATTCAGTCCTAAAGCTTGCAAGGGGAGGCTTTCATGTCTAGAGGAAAAAAGAGACGGTAGGTCTGTAAAAATCATGTCTGGCACAGAGCAACCCAGCTGTGATCTCTGGTGTGCACTCTGCTGCTCTGCCTACGACAGCCAGGCTCACGCTGGAGATTCCCCTTCTTAACGGTGACCTAACAGAAAAGCCTGTTGTTCAGTATCTATTTTGCATGAGCTACTATGCTGTAGCAGTCGCTGCTTCATTCAGCTAAAGAGAGAGGATAAGAGGATTCCAATTTAATTAGCAGTTTGTTAAAACCAGTCAGCTTTGTCTGGTCACATGTTTATAATTTTAGAATGTATGTCTTAATTGCAGTAAATTCTGGTGGTGTGCATAAAGCGAGTGCCACATGCTGTTTGCGGCATTGGCTGTGGCAGCTTCATGTTTCTGTTTTTTTAATTTACTGCAGCATGTGTTTATTTGTGCAACAGCGTATTTTTGTGTGTGCTGTGGGTATTTTGCATGAAGCAGATCCTAGGAGATCTAGGAATTAAAGCATATGCTGTGGAGGTTTTTATTACCCAGGAAGCTGCAGGATGTGTCTTTTTTTATTGGAGCATATTCAGGTTGACATCTTGAATACCCAGATACTGTTCTGGTTGTTTTCAATAATAGGACTTCTGTGTGTTTTTAGCATCTTTATCAGAGTCTGAAATACTCGAAATGTTGAGGCCTTCCTCGCTTCTCCTCCCCCTCAATAATTACTCTGGTTGTTCTCAAATAATTCCTCTCTCGCAATATCCCTGAAATCAAACACCAGCAGACTGTACCCTGTCTTCTGCCTAGCTAACTGAGTCACTGCCATGCCTTGTGCTAGATTAAGCTGTTGTAGTATTGCTGCTGGTTGAATATTGAAGATCCCCTGTGTATACTGTGATTTACGTTACTGTAAATAGGGTAATTGAATTATGGCTTCTCTGCGGTGTCTTGTTCCTCTGGTGTTATCAAAGATCAGTCAACTTTAGTTGGGGTGTTAGGCAGGCTCCTGCCTGGATGTTTACTTGAATTAGACATTTCCACTAACTCTTGCAATTGGATAAAGTACTACTTTTGTTTGTTCTTAAACCCTGTACTGCTGAGGAAGCCCTGGAGAGGCTCTGAAAGCAAGACAGCATGAGGTGTTAACAGACATGTCTCCCCACCCCCCCAAAAAGAAAAAGGTAAAATACGTGAATAACAGAGTTAATGACATTCTTTTTTGTTGCATGAATTCCTGTATTAGAGGAGAAAAGAGATTCTGAGGTTAGCTATGGGGTGTATAACAGTAAGAGATTTTTTTTCCTTTTATAGCAGTCAGGACTCGTTCAGGGCCTCCACTTGCTGGACAGAGAAGGGAAGTGTTCTACAGACGCTGCTGTAGTGGGGGGAAAAGAGGTATTGAAATGAGTTATCTGTCAGCTTCTAATAACTTAATTTGAAGATCTTAATTGGCAAGTATGAAACGTGCAAACTGACATAGAGTTTTAACTGTTTGAGGGGAGTATGTCTTCTCCAAGGCTTGACTCCTTTTTACCACTACGTGTGTCTTTTTCTGGTTCATAACTGCTAATACAGGATATTTGTGTCTTGTTACCTTTTTTAAATAAGCTGCTTCCTGCCCTCAACTTCAGCTGGCAAACAGTGTGAAATCCAGGATGTGTACTTCTGTCATTCCTAAGCCAGTATGAAACCTCAGACAGAACTGTGACCTTCAAACATGAACTAAGTCGTGTATTTGCAAACACTTATGTTTACAAAACTGACATTAAAAAGAAAGAATAGGAAACCCTAGTCAGATCTTACAGGATTCTGATTTGAGATTAAAAGGCTTTTCCACTAGTTCCTGCTATCATTTTACCTGTCAGAACACTAGAGGAGTTTAAATTTTTGTTCAGTTTGGCTCTCCATTGCTTTTGTCCTTCTCAACATTGATGAAAAATGCAAGTATTTCTCTGTGCTTCCAGACTGTGTGCACATACCGAAATACCAGCCGGTGATGGAACATGCCATTCTTGTTGCTTTCCAAAAGGCTTTTAGAATTTGATAGCTAATAGCGAACAGTTGAGTATAATTCTAATAGTACCATTCTTGGTAGGTGTGGTATTTTGTATTTTCTCCTGGTTGGTAGTACTCGTTTATACTCGTGCTATTAAAAAAAATGACAGCTCTTCATTACATTCTGATACATGCAGCTTGCTTAATCTTTGTAAATAACTTCAGAGCCCTATTCAGTGAAATTCATTAGCTTTTTCCATAATCTCGATTTGTTCCTAAATAACCTGTGAAAACCCCTACCTATGTATATTTCGAAGGCTGTGGCTTGTAAGCTAGTAAACATTAGTCTGAGGTCATAACAACTGGTGACAAAAATTTGATGAAACATTGCCAGTACCCAGAGGTGGTTGTTACAGCTACATATTGATATGTACACCTACATATTGGTATGTCACCTCCTAATGATGACAGGGCTCTTTCCTGACCAAGCTGCAGTACGTACAGTACACACACATCTGTTTGGTTTTGTGTTACATCACCCCGAACCTACTTACTTTTTCATATCTACCAGGTCATTCGGGAGAAGCTATGCCCAACAGGTCGCTGAGCAAAAATGTACTCTTTTGAAAAGTCCATATGTGACCCCCCAAGTTAGCTGATGTGGCTGCATGATCACTCATAATGCTCTAAGAGAAACTGATGTGTCTGAAGGATGCATCTTAGCCAAAAGGTATTGTAAGGAGAACATTTCTAGGTAATTTTTTGTGAAGATGAAATGTTATATCAAGATGAAATTAAGCTGAAGCCTATTCTCCAGTAGTTTTAAAGATTATCACTTGATTGTATTTTATGAGCTGCCATATCATACTGCTTTAAAGGGTTTTCTCTTTTCAAAAACTGTGATGGAAACTAGTAGCAAGTGTTCTCTGGACCTTTTGGTTTGCGTTCCTTCAGGCTCTAAGATCTCTTTCAGCAGTTAAGTGCTTGATGAGTGTTGTTTTCTGAAATGATGGCATTTTTCTCCGTGCTACTGATCTAACCCGAGACCATCTAGCTTTTGGTATTTTCTGAGATTTTGACTCTAACTTGGTGATATATTTGTAAAACACACAGGTGGATGATGCTACTTTTTCTAAGCATTGTATGAATATGCTGAAATATTTTGCGAACACTGGGATTTTGTAGTTTCTCATTTTGATAGTTGTGTGTGTGTGTCATTGTGCAGAAGAGAGTCTAAAAGCTGAGAGATGCTCCTTGCTGTCAGTGCAGGGATGCTGGATGTCAGCTGTGGGGCAGGAGTGGGCAGTTAAGCATTTTGTTAAAGGAAGTGATGTAGGATTGAAGAGCCATTTTTGTTAGCATAAAAACTGAATATTTTGGTAAAAGAACTTTTTAGCACTCTCACAGCCTAGTTTAAAATACTCAAAATCAGTTGAGTCTTGTATGTGGAGACTGTTTTGTGGTTAAAAGGATAATCGTATTTTATGTGTTGGGTAATCAGTAAGTTACATCTAGAACTTGGATATATAAGTAGGTGAAAAAGTGTTTCTTCAAATCCTGTGAGATCTTTCAAGCCTACAGAAATAGTAAAAAGATAGCATCCTGTACTAAGAGACCCTTACTGCAGTGTTTCAGCATGAAGAATCTCTGATCAACTTGTAATTCTACATTAGCAATGTGCCGAATCTCAATAATTAGCATATCTCTTAATATTACAAAGTTCTTGTCCACCTTTTCTTTCTAGTATCATGTATACTGTGCTAGGTGGTGGAGGTGGATCAGTGTAAGCTGTGTGGAGATAGACAACTTTAGGTACCCATAAGGCAGGCAGGGAAGAGTTACCATTTTTCCTTTGCTGCTCTCATCCACCCAAATTCAAAATTAGCTGATGGTCTTGTGAAAAATCTGTCACCTTTTGCTTGCAGCAGCTGCCTTGCCCTTGGCCCATTTGGACATTCCACAGATTGTAGCATTCTGCACATCCTTTTGAACATCTGTCTTATGTTTAACTTCTCCATTTAAGCATTGCCCTGTTGTTATTCTCAGAGGAACGGAAAGGCCACCTTTCGGGGAGTGAGACATTTGAGACTTCTCTCCAGACTTTAACTCTTCCGTCCCTGCATTAGATGGCTAGGTATTTCTAATCTCTCTTCTTGATACCGAGGCTTTGTTATGCTGTACTACCCTTGTATTCATTTAAAGCAGGAGTGTTGTCAGAATAACATTAGTAATACACTGTGCCAGGTTCACTGGTTTTGGGTGTTACCAGATGTAGGCAAAGACGATAGCTGACAGTTCTGCGTTCTGAAGCAATTTTTGATTTTCTTAAAATTAAGGTGAGGTAACCCTCCCTCTGCCAACTTTGTAAGCTCTAGGAAGATGGGGACAGTCACTGTAGCAACAGAAGTGTAAGGATCTAAGTAAAAAAATCTCACAATCCTGAAACTTACCCTTCTCTGGGAACTGACTTCTCCCAGCTTTGTGTTAGCCCCAATTCTCTTTCTGGTTATGCAGCACCTCCTTTAGGAATGCATAGTATGGCTCAGCCTTGGCATGCCACTGGTAGAGACCAGAACCACCTCCAGGCTTGCCAGTTGGCATTTATCTCCCCTAACGTTTGTCATCTTTATGACTTACGCATCATCCTTTGCGTTCAGGGGAGACAGTCGTTTCTAGTATGCAGCTCATCGTATCCTAAGGTGGAGCCTATAATAGCTCAGGTGAGCCATATCCCCGTAACACCTTTTTCTCTCTGTAAAAGGTTTCTAGGTAGCTTGCCCACTTCAAGGCAGATGGGTGGACTGTACCAAGCTTGTTTCATTAGCTTTGAGTACCATTTGCATCTGATGCCAGGCAGTCTGGTTGTAGCAGATATGCAGAAAAATCCTCTTAAAACAAGGCTGGCTGTTAGGCAAACCCAGAACCCCTGTCACTCTTTAGATGTGCCCTGCTAACCATTTATTTTGGTGGTAAAGAAATCTTCCTGTGTCTAGCCACTGAGGATGCCTAAAGAGATGTAAAATCCTGTTAAAAAGAGTTTTCCTGTTGTGGGTTTCATATTCCTTCATTAGGTTTCTGCATCAAGTTGTTTGTGTATTAGAAAATGTAGAAACATTCTGTATTCTTTGGATTTCTGTGCTTTATATCCTCCCAAAGACAGAATTCCAGGCTCTTTCAGACAGGGACAGGACATACACAAAAGGTACCCCCAAAAAAATATTGAAGTGCCTTTGTTACTTTCCTCAATGCATAAGCAATTATGTAAAACAGAAATGCCTCGTTAAGATGATGAGTTACAAGTTCAGGTGGAGTTAGTGAAACAGAAACTGAGGTCTACAGATAGCCTTTCTTGGTGTTTTCCTTGGAGCAGGTAGAAGTGCCTGAGTAAATCTCTGGATGACTTCTGCATCCCTTCGGTTAACCTTTTTCTCTCCTTTTTAAACCCTGGATTGGCTGCAAGACACAGCGAATGAAACTTAGGAAAGCAATTAATTTTTACCCTCTTTCTCTTTCCTAAACTACAGCTGGTAGAAGGGAGCAACTTCTGGAGGGAAAACAATAAATGGACTTAAATATTTTGTCCAAAAGTCTTTTTATCAATAACTGATCTTCCAGCTTGAGGAGTTGCCCAGCTATCCAAAAGGGAACCTTTTTTCATGTTGGCAACAGAATAAAAAATATAGTAGCTGTTCCACAGCTGTATCTTCAAATCCACCTTTGCTTTAGCACCCCCGATTTGCAGAGTAGAGAAATGAGGGGCCGGACAAAAGGGAATTTAAGGATTGTTTCTTAGAGTACTCTGGGGATGGATACTTCACCGGCGTTATTGGTGTTAACCTGGAAAAGTGGTGTGGGGAGCAGTCATCTTCATCCAGGGGATGATGCATTATGCACACACCTCCTGTGTTTCCTGGATTTTCAAGTGGGTGATGTCTGCCTGAGGCACACTGTTGCAGAGCTCCGGAGGGAGCGCAGCTGTGTCAGTGTTTAAACAGGATTGCACCTTCAAAACAGGTTTTAAGAGAAGGGCCTGTCGCTCCTTTTTGCTTTCTTTTTCTTTTTTTCCATTGTAGCCATGGAGTAGAATGGATTCTTTATTTCCTTATTTTATAGTCTAGTCAGCCATTTCCCTTTAAAAAGAGATGATGTGACTTTCTGTTGACATCGTTGTGAAATCACATGGTGCATGAGAACCGGCTGAGTAAAAACTCCTCAAGCCTCCTGACCCAGTGAACAAAAGCCTCTAGATTCTGCCTGGCAAATGGCCAAACCCAATGTTTTGCAAAGGCTATCTGTAGACCTCAGTTTCTGTTTCACTAATTCCACCTGAACTTGTAACTCATCATCTTAAGGAGGCATTTCTGGTTTTATATAATTGTTTATGCAGCAAGGAAATGACTCCCCTTTCCCTGCCGCGTGTGTGTATGTCCCTGACTCATGCTCACACATAATCATCTCTCCAAATGGGTATGGCCTGGGTGTTCTTTTGATGGGGTTAAAACCAATTTAATGTCATGTCAACTGTAAAATAATTGTTCTAGAAATTGAAATACCTTAAATTTAAGACTCTAAAAATATGTTGTATTTCAAAGAGAGAAATAAGAGGTGACAATTGTCCATTGTGTTTCTTTATCAGCATATGATTATTGGAGCATGTGGAGCATTTTCATTTGTCAATATTTCTTGTGCTGTTCTCTTGCTAAAATAATGCTGCAGAATTCTGTGGTTCTTCCAGAAAGCATACATGCTGTTCATTCACTTCCAAGTGTGTGTGTATTTAAAAATGAAGAGAAAAAGATATAGGCAATATTTAATTTGTACACTAGGAATTGTAATCCTGCTTGATTCTGACTTCTTAAAAGGAAGTTGCTGCAGTTTTGCCTTATTTTTGTTTCCTTTTCCAGGCTGATAAAATGTAATTTATTTATTTTCATACTATTTTTTATATTCTGCTACAGTACAACATGAACAAGAGTAAAAGCAGACAAGAGGAGTGCCGCTTAAATAATCTGAAAAAGTTTGTAAGATTTTTCTGAAATAGGCAAAATTACAGGAAGCAGGGGCTGCTTTTTTTTTTCCTTGATGACACAAGTCCCTGCAGCTAATAACTTTAATATTCTGTAGATAGCTGCTTTCATTTCTTAATACTTTTGTACCTACTTGCATTTGTGATCACAGAGGTGGAATTATTCCACCGCATACTGAATAGCAGTGTGGATGAAATGAAGAATTGAGGAAGAAAAAGAATAGAATTATCTGCAGAAAAGCCAAAATCAGGTGGCAGAGTAAAATAATAAGAGCTATGGGAGCATGTGAAGATTGGATGAGGAAAGGTGGTTTAGTAATTTGCTAAATGGGGGAGGGGGCAGTGGTTTTAAGGGTTACGCTCAGAACTAGCAGGAAGTCACAAGTCAAGCAAACAGACACCTACTGAGTTGAACACCACATAGAGTGATGCTTTTAGAAAAGAAGAGGGATATTCAAGGGTCTGTGCTGTGTTTTTTTAGCTGAAAAAAGTGAGCTTTCAAATCCTGAATGTTGAAACTATTCAGCTTGAACCATATTCCTTTCCTTTTCAGGCTCCCAGTGCAAGATCTTATGTTGACCTAGATAACTGCAAAGAGAGGGCATGCATAAAGCTAGTAGTACTTCAGTATGTTGTGCTTAACCCTGTATTAAAACATACACTTAAAAAATTGAAAATGTTTAGGAAAATGTGAGCTTTCCAGGGATTATGCAATTGTACTTAGTTCAACTTCTGATTTTAAAATACTGTGTAGATTCTGTCATTATTAATCATGGGTTCTCTGCACCATTTTATTAGTTGGTTTGTTAGTTTTGTCATATTATCTAACAATCCTTAATAATTAAATTAGATTTGATTTTGGTAAAGGCTCCTCTTAATAGGACATTACTGAGACTGACAAATACTGGTCGAAGAAGTGTTTGGTTTTGCTTTGGTCACTTGAAGGCAGCAGTGGAATTGAGTTTGTTTTATGTGGTGCAACTTGCACTTCTGAGACCCTTGGAAAAAAAGAAGAAAAAAAAGAGGGAATTGAGTCACAAGTGATTGTAGGTCTTTATTTGTAGCAATAGTTGTTTTATGTGCTTGCTGGTTTTATGTGAATTGGATCATCTGAAGTATGACTAGCATTTCTCCATTTCATTAGGAAGAGAAATCATGGAGCACTGAGAGAGTAAAGTTTGGTTTCTGCTTAGAAAATGGCTTACTCTGAAGCTCTGCAGTGTCAGCAGCAGCCATCCCCAGAGAAGTTTTGGTTTTGTTGAGAACTGTCAGCCTTTCCTCCTCAGAAAGGCATTCCTAAACCCCAGGGAATCCCCTCCCGTAAAGTTCTGGAGTAAGCAGCGTGCAGGAATAATAAGCACTTCCTTCCTTTCTATTTTCAGTGACTGAACTAGAAAGTAACCACTACTGCTGTAGCTCGTGCTCGCAAAACCCTGCGCACTGCAGTCCTTTTCTCCTCACCCTCCTCCCTAAGTCTTCAGTTCTTCTGCAAGGGGAGGTTGTGCAGCAAGTTTCAAGCTGAAAAAAATCTAAAAAGTGTCACCAGGAATATGATAAACTGACTTCATTGTTCAGTTTCATATTTAATATAAAATTCAGCATTAAGTTATCCACTGAATTTTCTTGTACTTTCAGATTTATGTTTTTCTTGCAGTGCATATTAGGCCTGATTCCCCTGCCCCCAGCTCTTAGAAAGTGTTTGTTTAGCCAGGAAAACATGGAGAGCAACTTGATGGTTTGGATCTTGAGAGGCATTTTGGAATTATTGGAAGCGTCTCACTCCTTCCTCTGGTTTTGTGTAAACAGTTTCGCTGGCTGTTGCTGGAGGGAGGAGATCCTTTCAGCTGCAGGAATGGTGGCCAGCAAGCGGGAGCTGTGCATTGGACGTAAAACCCTTTTGGTGGCCAGAGATGGAGACCTTTTGTCAAGTCGCCTGAGTGTTGATGATCAGTAACAAGACCTTTCAAATTGCTGCAAATGTTTGCCACAGGGATCTGTGCTCCTCTCTGTGTGTACTTTCAAGGGAGGTACTTTGCTAACAAATCCGAATTTTCAAATGATAATATGAAAACTTTAATTTAGTCAAACTGAATAATGTTTTCCAGGCTCCTCCCCAGCTATTTCATTACAAGCTTTGCATTTGTATCTTAAGTTTTGTTCAAAAAGCTGAATGCCAGGCTATTTTTTTAAAAAAGTTGCAGTATGTGATCTGAATTCAGACATATTCTTCCTGAAGGTTATTGATACTTAGGAGGGAAAAATTAATGCCTTATGGGCTTAGTTAAGCTTCTCTTTGGGAGAGGTTTGGATGAGACTGTTTCTTTAGTCTGTGACTCAAATTGCAGTCTTAAAAAGAATTCAACATCACTCATGAAATACATTCTGATAAAGTCACACAAAGATCAATGTTTTGCATATTGCTTAATAATGGAGTGGGTGGAATGAAGATTGTTCTGACTGCTGATGGCAGGTTTCTTTCTGCTTTGGGCTTGAGGCTGCATGTGAAACCGGCAGGTATGTAACAGAGGACAGTAATCTTATTTGTTTCTGTTTCGCATTTGTAAAACTGCAAGTCAACACATGAAAAGTTAGTGACTTTCCTTTTATATTCAGACCTTTTGTAATTGCAGTGGTAAAGTAAACTTTAACACCTCTAGTTTGAGTTTGAATTTAAGCTCTTCCAACCTGTGCTGTTGTAGAAAGACAGAGGAACAGCATTCCCCAAAATACGCAGCTTTGTTTCTATCGGATGGACTTTTTCACTTTCACAACTTCCTAGCTGCAATTAGCATATTCTCTCATTGCAAATGGTTTTACTGCATTGTTGTAATTTCCAGGGTAGCATTAAAATGTATACGTGGGACATGTGAGAAGGACCTGCAAAATTATTTTTAACTGATTACAGATACAGTATCTGAAAGCTCCCTCCAAGGGATCTGCCTAATTCAAATGAAGGATGAGATAATGCTGAAAAAGACCAGGAACCTACACATTGGCTGTCTTCCATTCCTACAGTATGCATCTAAGTTGCCCATAAATTGCTTTGTATAGTTAAACTGGCAAAGTAGGTTGTTGGAGTGTAGTGCCATTATGAGACATTCAGTTGTTTTAGAATTTGGCAGAAACCCAATTTACATATGTGCAGAGAAGCAAAAAATACCAGCTCCCGAATGTGTGTTTCATCTGTAGCCTGAAAGGAAAGTCATATTATAGTTTGGGGGAAGAAAAAGCTTCTCCATTTAAATAAAGTATGTGCTGTTCTATGGAACTGTTATCTACAAGATTTGTATGTGCTTGAGAGCTACTGAGCTGCATGAGCAGATAAGATCTTTGCCACTAAGCTGCAGAAGGTGCTTGTGGATGCTGGTAGTTGGGGATAGGAGGAAATGACGGTTGTGCCTCAGGGGTCAGCAGTGGTGCAGTTTTAGGTACTTTCTGGAAAAGGGAAGCTACAAAAAAAAGTTTGAAAGAAAGCTTCAGGGAGCAAAGAGGAAAAATGGCTTTCTCTGGGATCACTAGGGAGTAAGAGTAGAGAGCATGAGGAAAAGCAAGAATAAGAAAATTTGGCAGAACAGTCTGTGTATTATATGTAGTTGAAATCATTGTTTCATACTTGAAAACGCTGATATTTTCATGTTGGTTTTTCCCAAGTTCCTATACATCCTATGGAGTAGAACTGCAGATTCTCTGAAGACATGCAGCAGGAGGGTCTGTCATAGACAGGCCGGTTACATATCTGCTGCTTCTGTGGTCAAATTGCACTAATAATTTTCTTCCACCATGCTTCAAGTTCTGAATAATTTTGCTCAGACTGAAAGTAAAATGAAAAATATCAAAGCAAGACCTTTAAACAAGGATAAAAGAGTAAATATTTGTATATCCTGCTCTCTGAACAGGTTTGGAAAGCAAAATTCATTTTCAAGTCTAGTACTCCCATCAATGAGACTATTCTTTCCTGCATTGTCACAAAATGGTAGATGTAACCAGAGGGTTTTCATCTTAAAGAGCTGCTACAGGAAAAGTTTCAGAACTGAATAAAGCATGAGGGAAGGCTTTGCACTGATGTAATGGCAGCTTTTCTGAATGGTCATATAAGTTACATACTAACTTGCAGGCATAGTGGTATTTGCATTGCATTTTTTCAAATGTGGTGACTAGTGTGTTGACAGCATCCACATTAAACACCTGAAAAAAGCTCCTTGGACTTACTAGAGACTGCAAAATCTGAGCTGACTAACCATAATTAAATCATATTTTCTATCAGTCTCCAGCCTTGCTCCCCAAAGATTCCCTTGTCCCAGAAATTTAATTAGAAGGCTCATGATGTATGCACAAGTATTTGAATCTGCCACTGGAAAATGGATACTGCTGAGGAATCTGTTTCTTCCTATCAGACTGGTTAGCACTGTGGTGAACACTGATGATATCAAGGCAGTAGCTGAGTTCCTAAGACATTTAGTAACAGATTATTTGAAGATAAAAACTTGCTGTGGCTGCACAAAAGTAGCAGCTTTCAGGACAGGAAAACTTATTTTCAGTTGCTCTTTTTTTTATGGTAGTTGAGCTTTGGCTTAGGAAGATGCGTTCACAGCCATTTAAGAAAAACGTGTAATATAATTTAGGCTTTGCTTGCTTTTTTCTGGAAATAGTTCAGAAGCGTATTTAGAAGGTGTGCTGTGGCTTCTGCAAGCCTCCCTCTTTCGCTGTGGACAGGAATCAGTTGACTTTAAATCCAGATCTCCCCATCTGAAGGACCACAGCATTTGTCTGTCTGTTATTCCCCTGACCCTCAGTGAAATTTAGTATGCTGTGAAATCTGACCCATATTTTAAGATTTTTTGTCCTTTTCAGTTGGATCCCTCTTCAGAGGTTTCCTCTTTTCCTTTCTCTGCAGGGAATCTGGCGCATCCCCG
>NW_009260397.1:823291-836393 GCF_000687185.1 Egretta garzetta | reverse complement strand
TTTCTACTGCTAAATGTGCTGTCACAACTAAAGGATTACAACACCTTGCTGAAAGTCTCCTCTATGCTACAGAGGACCCCTGATCAGGGAAAGTATGATGTATTTATGTTAATCCATTACTTTGTAAAGCTTTGAATATATTTTGTTTGCTGTGTAACTGTTTTATTTAAAGACTTTCTTAGTTGAGGAAAAATGTCCTTGGACAGATTTCCTTGGGAATATAGTGGAATGATGGTTAATTTTTCTCAGGATTACGATTCCATAATAAGAGTCTAGAATTTCTCTGCATTTCTCTTGAAACTCAGAGCAATCATACAGCTGCCTTAACAGACTTGCAGAGGTTGTCTGTCATGTGGAGGGATTCACTGGTGGAACAGAGCATCATGACTTGTGCACCCCTCTGTTGGCCTCTTGCATAAGAGCTGTGTCCACTGAGGGAGGTCACAGCCCAGGCATCCTGCCTTCCTGTAATCCGTGACTGAACAATGGTTATGTGCCTGTTGGCGGCTGATGCTATTTAAAAAGCTTATCCTATTCAGGGGTGATCTAATTTTAATTGCATTAACCTTATTTAAGAAAGAAGAAGCCATTTAACGTGAGCTATATACAGATTCATATCAATGGGAAGACCAAAATAAATATCTAAGGAAAACATTAATTGAGGTAAAATTCTAGTGCTGAGTGGGAAATGTTGAAATTAGTCTCTGGCAAATGCTTGAGAAACTGAACTGAATGATTGATAGCAGCAAGTTGGAGGCATTGAAGGCTGCTTCTTATGTTTTTGATTGTGAGTGCATGTGAATTTGCATAGATCGTAGTATATCTGGGAATATGTCACCACATGTTCAGCAAACTTGAAGCCAAAAATACTTTGACTTTTAGCGTATCAGAAGTACTGGACCATAGAAGGTTTAAATTCTGTCCTAAGCAAGCCCACAATTGTACTAAAAATATTATGTTATTTATAAGTCTAGACTGAATTTAATGAACAAGTAATTTGACATGTTGGATTAGCCAGTGCCAGCCATGGTGAACTGCAATCGTTACAGGAACTTATAAATGCAAATATTCTGGGTGTGTCTGGTATATGCCTGTAACAACCCTATTTTTAAAAACAGGGGGGTTTTAGCTGCACTTTAGTTATTACTGAACTAATAAGGAGTCAGGTTTTTGTGTCTTTTGTCTGAGAAGCAAACCATAAAATTACCAATTTAATGTAATACTGTAGAGGGAAAATATATTTATTAAATATGTTGGCTTTTTGACTGAAATAGTACCCTTCAAAATTATTTACTTGATTTTTTTTTTAGCCCTCTCACTAGAAGCAGCCAATTGTGAAATAGAAATTCATTTTTCCATTAAACTCAATTAGGTGGAATTGATGGCTGGAAATGTTTTCCTTGAAAGTGGACTAAAGCATTGTGTCAGAATACAGTGAAGTTACAATGCTCTAGTAAATTAAATGAAGCTATAGAGTGAATAAGTTTTACACATACAATATTAATTTTTTTATCATAGTAAATAGGAGAAAAGGTATTAGCACACCAGTGGTTTACCGCTAAAAAACCTAGATTTACAAAGGCAACTAATACAACCAATGAGAAAGGATTTGCTGATGTCCTTAATCTCACATGCAGAGTTTATCCAGAACATGAAAATCACCTGACGGTTCAAGATAGCTTTGTGTGACTAATACTCTTTTTCAAGAAAAGGTTTGAATAAAAAGCTGGTATTTGAGGGGCACAGAAGGGTTGATTATAAGAAAACTGTCATTCTGATTGTCTGTTTTGCTCTGGGTTTGGGGTTTTTTTTATTTTATTTTTCATCTCTTCCCTTCCTTCTGTTTGTAGACAGTGCTATAGTTTGCTTCATGCATGTCATCTTTGATGATTGTGGGGAGGAGAGAAGTGGAGGGAAGCATAGCTAAAGTGTTATATGTCAATATGCAACTGTGTATGGTTTTTTTGCTTTCTTCTAACTGGTTTTAAAGTTGTTGTGTTGGGTGTTTTTTGTTGTGGGTTTTTGGTGGGTTTTTTTTTTTAATGTCCTGGTTCTTACTTTTCAAGTCCTATAAGCTTTTGGCAGTTAGCTTAATTTCTGTTACCTTACTGTGGCACAGGAAGTACTTGCGTGATGCAGATCGCCAAGTTCTGGCCCAGCAAGCCTTTGTGCTTACAGTGAAAGTGTTGGAGGACACTCTCAACGATCTGACACAGGTAAGGTAGCAGTGCATTTAATGGTCGTTGATTTAGTAATCAGATTTTTCTAGGTTCAGTTTACTAATTCCTTAGATCTCCTAAAGATGAAGGGCTATGTTGTTATCACTTATTTCCAGTATCTTTTGTTTATATGCAACTACGTAGAAAACTTTCTTCCAGCATTGTTGTTTTTTGGTTTTGAAATCCAGTAACATACGCTGTTATTGAGAATGGATTGCAGTAAGTTTGGTTTGACTGTCCCTTAAATTTCAAATTATGGTAGTTACGTGGAGTATAAGAACAGGTGTGGTCCATTGGAAATTTCCTTTTAAAATGAACTAAGATTCCTCTTGCAGAACAAAACCAGAAACTAGATACTATGTGCCTAACCATTTTTAACTGCTAGTCCTTGACAGCACCACACCTGTTATTACATTTAATTGTAATTTAGATTTAATTTTTAAAAGTCATATAGTCATATAATCAGTTTCCAGGTTAAGATAACTGGAAACTGGAAGTTTATTTGGTAAACACATTCAAGGAAGAAATTGTTCCTAAGGGTTTTCCAAGTTAGAAGAGTATAGGTTTAACAAATTAAATGGAGACGTCCTTAAGAGCACTGGAACTCTGTGTTTGTTCATAAATCTGGATGGAAGAATTGTATCATCAGCAATTTTTGAAAGAAGAGATGATGTACTAAGGTTTCCTACCTTTGGACCATCACCAAAATAAAGGTAGAAAAATTAAAATACTATAGCAGAGTTTAGCATACTTCTTGATGTACTAACAAGAAGAAAGTCACGTAAGAGCAATCAAAGGGAAGATTCTTAAATTTGAGGTTGATCTGCAGCTGCCAAAAGAAACAGGTTCAGTTTTGTTTTCAGTACATTAGAAGAAAATTTTGTGCTCTTAAAACCTTGGATTTTGTTTAGTTGGCTCCCATAGTATAGACTGAAGTAGCAGGGAAAAAAACCCATTGCAGCTTTGGTTCAGCCTGTGCTGTTGATTTCTGTGGTGTTTTCACTGATTAAAATACTTTAATTGTAAGACTTGTGGGTTGGTTTAATTAATATTCAGGAACAAACAGGAATGAACATAGAATAAATGGCTTTTCTTCAGCAGAGGCAGTAATGTAAAGGTACTGATTGTCAATATTCATGGTAGTCATAGCTGCGCTCAAACGCTTTCTGACATCAATAATAACAGAGACAAATGACTTCTTTTATTAAGGTTTCAGAAGATCAGAATTCCAAGTCTCCTAACGTTGCTTCTGGAAGGATGACAACAGACGTCTCTAATAAAACCAGTGCTGAAGAGGGAAAAGATGTCCTTCCCAAAAAGCCAGTTTTATCGGATGGAGTAGTACATAGTAATGAAAATGGAGTAAAGGATGTGACCCAGGGACAAATTCCCAATGCTATGGACATATTGGAACAAGAGGACAAGAATGACAAGGAAATTAAAGAGCTCCCTGGGCCTGGTTCAGTTGAGCCTATGGATCTTGATGGATATTCCAATGTCCCTGAAAAAATTGATTCTTCATGTAAACGCAGTGAGCCAGATCGTCTTCAGTCTGGCAGGAACTCAAAGGAGAGAGCTCCAGAGAGCCGGACTCCAGAACTTTCTTTGGAAGAGCTAAGTATCAGCTCAAAACATCAGCAGCAGGCAGCTAAAGGAATAGTTCAGGCAGTACCTACAGAAGAACCTGTCCAGAGATCAAGCAGAAAGAGGAAATTACTTGAGGATGTGGAGTCTGGGAAAACACTTCTGCTCGATGCTTATCGAGTATGGCAGCAAGGTCAGAAAGTTATGGCCTATGACCTGGGTAAAATTGAGAAGATCATGTCTGAAACCTACATGCTGATTAAACAGGTAAAGTCTTTTATCATTAATGTAGTTTCTCTATGTGACCTCAAACATGAATATAGAATAACCATAATTGCCAAACCAAGTAATATAAAATTGGCCCTATATTTGTTTAAAAGTTGGGGAGATAAATATCTCCCAAAGAACCACTCTCTTGACAGGACCACTACTGTGAAGGGGTGGAGAAAATACTACCCTCCATGTTTTGGAACTAAATTTCTGAAATCAGTTAAGAGTTGTAATACCAATTATGTGGGGTTTGTTCATGCTAAATGTTAATTTGAATTGAGAGAAGTTGTGTGTCTTAATATATACTCCTGAATAAATTAAGATCACTGTTCTGCAATAGAAGTGCTTTTTCTCCCCCTTACTCCCATGCTCTACATCCTCATTTCATCTGAATTTAATTAGATTTATAGATGAGCTAAGTAATTACAACTTCATTAGTTGTGATTCCTTGTTCAGGTGGATGAAGAAGCAGCACTTGAACAGGCAGTCAAGTTTTGCCAGGTGCATATGGGAGCATCAGCACAGAAACAGGTAAGCTCTGTGAAGTCCCTGGCTGCTTGTGTAACAAGCTTTTATTACTTAGTCTGTACAAACAAGTCTGTTGCTGAGTGTTCACAGCAATTAGAAATATCTGCTTTCGATGTATTGTTGTCATGTAAGATAAATTCTGCCACATTAGTGTAGGGAGCTCATCCCTTTTGATAGGGTCATTGATACTGTTTATGCCAGGCTTGAAGGCTTTGCATGCCCAAAAGCTTTTAAGGAAACCCTAACCAATCTTCAAATTGAAATATTTATGGCATACTACAATTTTCTTAATGTCCACATCATTCCTCAGTGTTACTTCTCTCCGATTGATAAGGCTTAACAATCTCATCAGTTCCTCCCTTGCTAACATTGCACTCTGCTTCAGAGATACCCAATATCTTTTCTCTCAGCTGGTGTGGCTGAGAATCTGATTTTAACTCTGTTATGTTGCTCAGTTTGTTTTTAGTTTGTAGTTTCTGGGTTTATCCAGCAAACAATTACAGAGCTTTAAAGGGGTGGTTATTTATCAGTCCTTAATGTGAGATCAAAGCCAAGAAGCAACTTGGATGAATGATGTTTAGTGGTCATTTGTTTTGCCAGCAAACTGTCAGTTGAAAGCCCCAAAGTATTTTTTGGTTTTATATTTTCTGTAATTTTTGCCACTATCACACAATGAAGCAGTTACTCAGCAGATTTTGACTGGAAGATAAAATATGTTTTGAAGAAAAATCTTATGTTCGTAGTTAATAGCCTATGTTTAATACTGCTCGGGGCTTTGTGCTGTTTTGTTCTATGAAAACGTAGTCTGTGTTATTGATTGCTAGCTCTCAAAAAGTAATTAAAATAGTGTTTGTTTAAAACTATTTGAAAAAAATCTGTTGGAGTGCAACTCAGAAACCTTCTTTGAATATTTCACAAGTGGTGGTCTGTATCATGCTTAAGTGTGTAAAACAGGAAGCATCTCAAAGGTTTTCTGCACAAGAAAGGTAGGTAACTATGTGAATGTGATGGGTTGAACTTGGCTGGATGCCAGGTGCCGCTAAGCCGCTCTATTGTTCCCCTCCTCGGGTGCACAGGGGAGAGAAAAATACATCGAAAGGCTTGTGGGTCAAGATAAGAACAGGGAGATATCGTTTGCCAGTTACTGTCATGGGCAAAACAGACTCAACTTGGTGAAATTAGTTTATTTTATTACCAGTCAAATCAGAGTAGGAGAGAATAAAAAAAAACCCTGAATCTTAAAACACCTTCTCCTGACCCCTCCCTTCTTCCCAGGCTTAACTTCACTCGTGATTTTCTCTACCTCCTCCCCCTGAGCAGCACAGGAGGATGGGGACTGGGGGTTGGGGTCAGTTCATCACACGCTCTCTCTGCTGATCCTTCCTCCTCAGGGGAGGACTCCTCACACTCTGCCCCTGCTCCACCGTGGGGTCCCTCCCCTGGTAGACAGTTCTCCATGAACTTCTCCAGTGTGAGTCCTTCCCATGGGCTGCAGTTCTTCACTAACTGCTCCAGTGTCAGTCCCTCCTTTCCAGAGGGTGTGGTCCTTCAGGAACTGACTGCTGCAGCATGGGTCCCTTGTGGGGTCACCAGCCCTGCCAGGAGCCAGCTCCAGCACGGGCTTCCCACGGGGTCACAGCCTCCTTTGGGCATCCCCCTGCTCTGATGTGGGGTCCTCCTCAGGCTGCAGATGGAGATCTGCTCCCCCATGGGCCTCCCTGGGCTGCAGGGGGACAGCCTGCCTCACCAGGGTCTTCACCATGGGCTGCAGGGGAATCTTTGCTCTGGTGCCTGGAGCACCTCCTCCCCCTTCTTCTGCACTGACCTGGGTGTCTGCAGAGCTGTTTTATCTCATCTCACATCCTCTCACTTCTCTCTCCCTGGCTACTGTTCTGCAGCAGGTTTTTTTCTCCCCCTTCTTAACTGTGTTATCCCAGAGATGCTGCCACCGTTGCTGATGGGCTTGGTCTTGGCCAGTGGTGGGTCTGCCTTGGAGCCAACTGGCATTGGCTCTATCGGACATGGGAGAAGCTTCTCACTGCTTCTCACAGAAGCCATCCCTGCAGCCCCCCCTCTACCAAAACCTTTCCATGCAAACCCAATACAATGAATATGTTGGATCATGTTCAGTACTGATTTAAAGTAGAGCTCTCTTTGAAATGTCTTGAACAAACTTGTTTTATGAGCTGCAGAAATTTATTCTGGTCTTCTGCAGTTTGTCTCTTCTGTCCCTCTCAAGTATTTATTCTCCTATTATTTCATCTTTGCATCATCCTCTGTAACTTCATCTTCCTGTCATGTGTCTTGCCCAGGAGAAGCGTACGAGGAGAAGTACATGCTATGACTAGTCTAGAGATACTCAGACACTGCATTCCAACTTGCCAGTTACCAGAAAAAAAGCATTGTGGTTGCAGGGAGGGGGGGGGAATTGCCTGCTTTTCCATCACTGGATTCTTTCCCTTTGCCTAGGCATTAATTTTTATAAAAACGGAAGGACAATAAAAGTCTTTCAGAATTTCTCTTAATCTTCCAAATTTGGATGAGGCTTTTCTTCTGTAAAATACAGCTATCCCTGCTTTGCAAAAACATAAGCTTTTGAGGAGGTACATCTCTGATATTCGCAAGTCAGGTATTCAAATCCATTTCACATTAAGATAATTTTTCTCATATCTGTTTCTCAAAATAAATACATTTCTTAAACCTTCAGATAATTCTTCTAGTTTCTGAAGCAAATTTGCTGTCTTTCACCAGAACACTGCCTCGTTCTTCAGATCTTTTCAGCCTAACCTCAAATAGTGCACATTGCCTGGTCCTCCCTTCAGTGTGTTAACATACGTGACAGATGCTTCTCAGAACTAGTCAAATAGTGCACATTGCCTGGTCCTCCCTTCAGGGGACATAAGTGACAGATGCTTCTCAGAACTAAAGTGCAACTGTGTTGGAGATGCTGGTTAATAGGTAGAAGAATTTACAAGGTGAACCTTCTGTATTATATAGAGTTAAAAGGTTCCTTTTAGGTTTTTCTGCCTAGTGGAGCTGAAGAAAATTGAGGCTGTAGGTCAACTCCTGTAACAAGGTTTAGTGCTGCAACTTCAGGAAAACCAGATATTTCTGTGTCTTTTGTGAAAGGTTCCAGATACTTTTTCTTTCCATTTAAGGAATGTGCCATCCAATGGAGCTTGAACCCTGTGTTTTCATGAACTATTCTCTTGAATCTATGGGTTGTCCTCATTTCGGTGAATGTTGTTTTATTGATGATACTGCCTTGTCCAGGAGGGTAGAGGGAGGGTCAGACCTTGAGGGCGGACTCTGTTGTACAGCATTTGTTCGAGACAAGCTTACCTTCACACGAAATTTCTTCCTGAAATGGTGTAAGTTTTAGTTGTCAGGAGGCATGCCAACCTGTGTTTTTCCATGTGCTGTGTAGAAAGTCTGAGTCCTGAGTATCTATAAAGGTTTCCAGTTGTTAATACTGAGATAAAAATTATCTAACAGTGCATCTAATTAAAATGTGCACTTGTACAGTGCATGTCCTAGCAGAGTAACGGGCGAGGACGTAAGAGTAAAGAGAGTTCTGTATTAGCCTTTCATGGAAGTAACTTTCTCCAATTTGTGCCCCTCAGGAAGTTAGTAACATTTTTCCATTGAACTATAGAAATGAACAGAAATGTCAAGAGAGGTATTCTAGTAGAAGTGTTTCTTTGCTCATAGTCTGGTATTTAACAGATTTTTAGTTCTTAATAAAGAAATCTTGGCTCAGAATGTTAAGACTTTTTTAGTTTATCTTGGGGGGGGGGGAAATAGGAGTCATCACACTGCAATTTGTGACTTCAAGATAAAAAGAATTTGCTAATAACCTTCTTTAAAAGCTAGGTTGCTGTTTGCTTTTTGGATGTATCCACCTTTTCAAAAACTACTCAACAAACTCGCACGTATCAGCCACATACCTTGCTGGGCTTTCTTGAAGATTTGGGCTATGCAATTGCTATGCCAGGTTTTCTAGCAAAGTCAACAGTTGCTCAGGCATGTGGCAAAACATTAGAATGGTGAAAAACCTGCCCACAAACTAATCTTGAAAGTAGATACAATAGGTGAGCTAGTATTTAACTGCACTGGAAGTGATGAGTTTTCCTGTTAAATCACTTGAAATGATTTAATCACTTGAAAACAAACCGCTTAACATGATGCACTTTGAAGCTTGTAACATTCCCTTTTAGGAAGCTACTGAGATTATCACATACTGCAGTCTCATTTTCTTTTGTTTCTAGCAGGATCTTGTAAACCATGTGAAGCTGCCCTACTGCTAGTATAACACTATGAATTAGTGTGGAGACGCAGGAATAGCCACTCTTGTAGACATCTGTCTGTTTTCAACAGACTGAATCCTGTTTTATTTAAAATTGGCACGTATTTGCCTTCTGTAAACAAATGATGTTATGTATAGAGCCTGCTGCAGCCCAGCAAAGTGCTTTGTTATTGGATAGTTTGAGTAGGTTCATAGGGCCTGTGGTTCTTCAGTCACTTATCCCAAGACATTGACAGTCCAAAAAAAAAAAAAGTGAACACAAACCCCACCTTGATATATGTCTTTCTCTGATGGCTGTTGTATTTTAGAGTTCCAGTCAGTATATGGTTTCTTTATGAAAGTTTTCACTTGCAACTAAAATTAGGAGTTATTTGAATTAATGCTTTTCGGCTTTCTTCCAGACCAGTCAGAGTTTTTAACCTAAATATTTAACAACTCCATTGAATTTTTTTTATATGCCTCTTCAGTCATAAGCAGGAAACAATACAGCAATCAGTAAACGGAATTTGACAAAGTGAGTTATTATACTTTTGTGATGAGATCTAATCTTTTTAATAGCTTGGCAATACTGTGACCTTTTCACTTGATTTCAGAAATCCTCTGTTGTCCTGATGACTGATGCAGTGTTAACATGTATTGAGCCAATGAGGCTCTAGCATAATTTTCTACAGTCAGCTAAATACATGGCAAAGTGGCTTAGAAAGGTTGGCTCCCATCTTTGAAGAAGGCAGAAAAAGATGGTGGTACAGAACCTTGCCATGATAAGTTCCTGTGCTCCTGGAGAACTGTTGAGATTCAAGTATTCTCTATTGAAATATGACACATCAATGAAGAAATTAATGTAGATATTTCGTCATGAGATCTTGCGTAGGGTGGTGACATACCCTGCTCGTGCCAAGGACAGAAGATTGTGTTTCAGAGAGGGATCCTTTATAGATGTGGCTGCTGTTCATGGTTCCGGAGTTGCTTAACATCTTTATAGGACGCTTCACAATATGCTTGGGCTTAGGGTGTAATACCTTTAACAGAAGGGTGGACCTACGTTTACTCAGTACAGACTTGGATAAAATGCTACAGCATTAGAGCTCTAGTGTGGTGAGGAACCTTACTCATTGAACAAAATCAGCTGGGCATCATCTTATCAATTAAACATCTTCTCAAACTTAATTGGATCCAACTCTTACTTTCAGGAGTAATTGATGTTTTCCCATAGCAAACACAATTCTGCTTTACCAAATCCTGCTCATGGGGGCTTGGAATTTTTAATGTCTAACGAAGAAGCAGCTGAAGACCTGAAACAGTTATTCAAAGAGGCTACCAAAGAGAGAATTGTGACTTTAAAAAAGCTGCTAGTAAATACAATAAAAATTAATCCATGTATATTACCATATTTGTGCTGTGTTTGTATTAGGCTAGGTTCAGTGATATTGTAGTAAGTATTTACTGTTAAACCATAACGGTGAAATACAATCTGAGTTTATAACACTATTTAATGTGGAAGTGAAGGGGGGGGTTAAAATGTGTGCAGTTTTTTTGTTTTTATTAAAAAGGAAAATCCTTTATGTTACATGGGAACAGAGTTGCATAAACAGACAGGATTCCAGTAATTGATATAAAAAATGTATTCAAGGTAAGTTGCTGGGACATTTCTTTCAGTATTTAATAATAATAATATATAATATAAAATAATTATTATTACTTTAAAAAGTGATGTATTTGTCAACTTCAGCACACTTTGGTTTAAAAACTAGAGTGGTGATGCAACGTACTTAAACACTGATATTAATGCTGTTAGCTTGCTTTCTTACCATATCGTCAGAGTTAAAGAGGACAAGAGCAATATTGTCTGATCAGTTTACAGTGTTACAGAAGACTGCCCAGTGAACAGTTTGAAAATAAATACCATCAGGAGTGGGGTTGTGACTCCAAAGTATATGCTAGTATTTAAAGTTGTGAAGTGATTAGTCCTGCAGCTGGAAAGGGTAGGAGAGTGGTAGCCATTTCATCTGATGGGCTTTTTGTAACTGAGGGAAGAAAGTAAGTAGTTCTGGTTGAACTTACGGGTTGTGCTAGTGTTGGAGTTTTCTGGGTTTTTTTGTTGTTGTTTGAAGTAGCATCCTCTAGAAGACATGCTAGTGAGTCATAGCTTAAGAATACAGCATATTTAAATCACTTTAAAGTGAGAACTGCTAGGAGAAGTAAGCCTGCTTCCTTGGTGGCTGCTCCTTCCTTTGCCCTGGTGTATGTTCCTCTGTGCTGGCACAGGCGTTCATATGGCCGTGCAGCACACTGGGCTGGAGAACGGGTGTTACTGAAAGTCATAGAATCATAGAATCATAGAATCATAGAATGTTTTGGGTTGGAAGGGACCACTAGAGGTCATCGAGTCCAACCCCCCTGCAGTCAGCAGGGACACCGCCAACTAGATCAGGTTGCTCAGAGCCCCGTCCAACCTGGCCTTGAATGTTTCCAGGGATGGGGCCTCCACTACCTCTCTGGGCAACCTGTTCCAGTGGTTTACCACCCTCATTGTAAAGAATTTTTTCCTTATATCTAGCCTAAACCTACCCCGATTTAGTTTAAAACCATTACCCCTTGTCCTAACGCAGCTGGCCCTACTAAAAAGGTTTTCCCCCTCTTTCCTATAGGCCCCCTTTAGGTACTGAAAGGCCGCAATCAGGTCTCCCCGCAGCCTTCTTTTCTCTAGACTGAACAAGCCCAAAAGTCATTCCTCTTTTTGTGCTTTTCCATTTAAGTTCTTAAGTGTGAGCAAGATTTTTGATACACACATATCAAATGGGCTGCCATTGCTATCCCACAGTGGTCACTGTATCATTAGTAGTTATGTTACTAAAGTTACACTAGAGGTTTAATTCACTTTGTGGTCAAGCAGCATTTTGAAGGGTGCTTGTTCTTTTCTTTGATTTTCTCTGTCTGAGAATGTTATCAAAAAGATTTGCAGAGGTCCTGAAAGCAGTCAGCTATTGCTCTTGAGTTATAAGATATATTTTTAGTCTCACCAGCTATGATTTTCATATGAAATTAATGGTCCCTGGAAATGGAATACTAAGGAGGCCTTGTTGAAGGAGAATGAAAGATTAAGAGGCAGACTAGTTTGACCTTGACATAGCATTGTGCTTAAATGTGTGGTCCTAAGGACCAAGGAGGGGACGTGCTGGCAGAAAGCAGTTGTGAGGCTTCTAGATAATTAGAGAATTTCTAATATGCCTTTCCACTGACTGCCTAAAATTGGTCATACTAAATTCTTCATTTTATATATAATGATGATGTCTGTGATACTGTTAAGGACGTGTCAGCATGGGAAAGTTATTGCAGCACAAGCTAGGATGAAGCTTTGTGGTGCACAGAATATTCTATTAATGCATGCAGAGATACTTAAGCGTAAGAACACATCTGTTGTCTTTTTTCTTGACTTGCAATTTGAAAAGGTATTTTTATTACTGTGGACTTAATATTGAATGCTTTAATACTAAAATTTCAGCTGTCACCAGTGTTGAAACTGTCATGACAGGTAGCCTAAAGAACACAGCTAAAACTTCGTGGCTGCGTGTTAGGGTATACTGTGTATCACCAATCATGAGAACAGAATTTATATAAAACGAGTAGCTTAAAACACTGCAGACATCAATGTTGCATACAGGGCTGGATTTAACATCTCTAAAAATACAAGAGTGTTTAAAGGCAAAGTTCCAAAATGCCACTAAGTCTGTACTCTTGTGTTGTGACCCTTGAGAATATGGGACTGTATGTAGAAAGTCCTAGTAATGGGTAGTGTTGTAGAGGCTAAAATCTCTGTTGGCTCCTCACAGTATAGTATATCATCTAAATGTCATGAGAAGGGAATATTTCAACATTGCTGGGCTATTTAAGACTCACTACTGCCTTAGCCAAAAAATCCTTGCTCTGGGACCAACTCCATCCCTGAAGAGTGAGGGAGAGAAAAGAAATTTTCAACCACCCTTTCCTGCTCCAGCTGCCAAACCTCGAGTGTTCCAACTGGTAAAATCCTCCTTTTCACCCTTGGCTTCACTTGCCTCTTCCAAACTAACACATCCATGACCACCTTCTCCCACTGGCTGGTGTCAAACTCTGAGTACTCTCCTTGTTTCCCTTTCTAAACCTGATGTCAAAACTCTTCAGCAGCTTTCAGTGTCAGATCTAATTAAACACGACG
>NW_009260397.1:818509-823251 GCF_000687185.1 Egretta garzetta | reverse complement strand
CTAGAATCAAAACAAGTAAATTTTTTTATAAACACAAAGGCACAATCAGGTTATGCAAATCAGCCGTGCCTTTCAGGCTCCTGGCAGGCTGCCAGCGTGATCCCTGGTTTTATAAAGTTTTGCTGCTTCTATAAAAGCAGGATTTGTTGAGGAGACGCACTGGTTTAGCACTGCTGTTACTGCACTCTCGTTCCAAAACAGGTAACTGAGGTCTTGTTTTCTTCTTTCACCAGTGTTTAAATCTTCCCAATGCTGTTGATGGGTAATCACAGCCTCGTACTGAAGAATTTTAGGGGATCATAGGTGATGAGCTTGCTGTATGGGGTCTGCAGCTGGAACTGCACACAACCTCAAAAGCAGAGCGCTCAGATTGACTCTGGAGCATCAGTCTAGTGATGTTACAATCTCTGTGCTGGACCTTCTAGTGAATGTGACATTTTATTTGGAAAAGAAAAAAATCATTATCCGTGAGTTGAAGCTAGAGGGCCCTTCAGTGGATTTTTCCCCTTCTGCTGTGGCATGCAGTCAGCACTGCAGTGACACGGTCTTTTAGGCTTTTTTTTTTTTCAAGGAGAAAACTTGAGAGTGACTTGGTTGAACTGCCTTGAATGTCTAGAGCATTTTCTTCTCGAATTCTCACTGTAAAAAAAATTATCCACAAAACAACAAACCACCAAGCTGTTCTCTTCAAGAAACAGCTAAAAGCCTCCTGTAAAGGCACTTTGCTGAGGATGGGAGGAGATAAGTAAAATACTAAATAATTAGAAAATAATCATCTCTAGTTCTACCTCATGTGTTTTCCCCCCTTTTTTGTTCCACCCACATGCTGCTAATTTTCTTTCCTTCCTGCACATCAAGACGTCAGAGACTGCTTACAGGAAAAGTTGTTTTTCCTGAGTTGTCTGTATGCTTTATTAATGCAGCAAAGATGACAAGAAAGGAGGGGGAAGGAGGAGGTGGGGATAGGGGGGACAAAAGGATGAGCGCTTTCATGGTCTCACTCCTACCAAAGGGTGACCATTTTGTTCACTGTTGCATTTGCCAGTTGCCATGGCATCCCCCTCTTACTCTATCCTGGAGGTGTATTCTTGATATAATTAACAGCTCTCCTCCTCCTGTCTCCTGCAGAAAGCAATCATTAAGTGAACATGAAAGAAAGAAAAGTCACTTTTTTATCTTTGTCTATCAATGTTTTTCATCCTACTACCGTGTCTCTCTTGGTCCAGTAATGGTGTTTTTTATATGGAATCATTGCTGGAATATGGCTGCCTGTGTAGAGCAGGTCATTAAGCCCTTGCATGCATTTCTGTAATGGAGGATTTTGGTAGGCTAGAGTGCAGTTCAGTCATATTATAGAAAACGTCATTATTTTCTGTAAACTGTAATCTTAGGAAATACAAGGTTCTTCAGAATCCGGATGATAGATATTGCTGCTAGTTGTAATGTACCTTGAAGAAAACTTTCAAACGACATTTCTTCTAAATGTTGCTGCAGAGAGATTGAGGAAAAATATGAATAGGCATAGTTTAATTAAAACACAATATTGAACAGAAATTGGAGTGATCATACTGTGGAACATGGCCGACATTGTTCAGCCAGTTTGTGTGACAGCTTCCAGGCTTTGCGGTGATGCACTGGTATCCTTTTAAAAAGGCGCACCTCTTCTTGTAGGTGGATTCAGAGCACTAGAATGCTAAACTCAGACATGGGAATAATTTAAAAAATCAACAAGAAAATGTTATGTAACAGTTGCAGTGCCAGCATCTTTCATTTGGAAACTTCTGTTGGGAATACTGTCACTTTCCCTTTCTATGGAACATTTGATCCTTACTTTTTCCCACAGCCCCAGAGCAGTGAACCGTTCCAGAAGTAGTATCAGTAAGGTTCCTGTAGGATTTCTTTGTTTTTCAAAATGTGTTTTGAAATAAACCCTTGGTGGGGTTGTCTGGCTTACAGCTTCGCAGATAGTCTATGAAGTAAAATTTTCTCATATTTTATCTTAATACTCAATTTATTTTTGCTGCTGCTGTTGTCTCGTTACAGAAGTGCCTCACTGGGAAACTAAAGGGAGCTATTTTTTCCACTAACATCTGTGAAAAACTTCTGCACTTTTGCTGCCAGTTTTCATGGTGGAAGGCTGTCCCAGTGCTGGCTTCCCTGCATTTACTTTTCTTTTACATCAGCTTTCAACATGGGAAGGGTTTGCCCATAGCCTCTGTGAAGCTGAATGATCTCTTTGAGGAGTATGCTGAAATAGTCAAGGTTTTAGCAGATAAGGAGACTGATTTGGACCCCTGAGTAAGTCAGAAATAGTCACAATTCACACAAACATGCATGCTAATTAATCACTTAAATTTTAGGTTTATACAGACTTCATAACAAAGAACATTTTTAGTAACTATTTTAAAGAAGAGCAAATAAGATAGTGGAGATATATATAGAAGTAATGGACGATTTTCCTCACTGTGTGACATGTCATTTGGATATTAATAAGCCTTAAATGTTTCTTCCATCCACTTTGATAGCATAGTAGTCAAGACAAAAGTCATACTGCACACTCTTCAGCACCTCGTTTTGTTTTTAAAAGTCCAGAAGGAAGTCTGATCTTGACTAGATGAACCTGCAGTTACAATGAAAGATATGAAGAAAGCAGATAAACGAGTTTTATGCTTATTTCAGTTATATGCACTTGTTCTATGAGTAGCATCCTCATCAATGTAAGAAAATATTCATTTCCTTTTGGTGACTAAAGCCTTTAATAAAGCTACCATATTTCAAATGCAGTGGTGGTAATAGAGATGCTCAGCATGGTGAGGTGGATTGGATGGGGGGAAGGAGAATTTCTGTAATTTTTACTTTGTGCCACAACAAAGTAAAAACTGAAAACAAAAATCTCCTAATGAGAAACCACATAAAACACTGGTAAAGGATTGTCACTGTTTCTCAATTTCTTACTATTTTTGTGGAGATAATATTTATTATGCCTTACTTCCAGTACAGCAGTAGAAATAGGTGAACATAAAGTGCTTCTGGCAAATCCAAGACTTCATGTAATGGGTTTTTTTCCGGGTTTATTTCTCAAATGTAATGTTACAAAGTAGTGATTTCCTGGAGGCAGTCACCTGCAGGATGCTGAAATGTGGCCCCGTAAGTCTTGAGTGTATAGTGATGTTGCCCTGACCTGGGTTTTGTGAATAGCATCACTTACTGGTCAGAGGTGCTGGAATTCTTGCCCTTATACGAAAACCTGAATATTTTAGATAAAACGTGTGCTTCACTGTGGTGTTCCTCTTAGCTTTCTGCTTACGGCTTTTGGGTTCTCTTTGGTTTCTGGGTACAGTAAAACATAAAAAGCAGGTTTAAATTCCTTTTCCTAGGCCCATGTGAGTGGCAGAATACACAGTAGCCAACAGTGGGGGTGGGGGGTTAATGCTTTGACTCTTCTTTTAAAGATAGCTTTCTCCTCCTTCTACTCCCACCCCCTCTTTTGCAAAAAGAAAGTAGTTGAGAGGGGTTTTTTTCTCCTTTTGAGGTCTTTCTGTTTTCATTGAGTTGAAAAGAACCTGTCTATTTGTAGAAGCCTTAGTCAACTCTTCACCAGGTCACATGGTAGAAGGTTCCCTTACAGAGCCATAAATACAAAAATCTTCCTTGGTTGCCGTTCTTTGGTATAAGGCTGCACTTTTTGACTACACATCAGAATTTTTAGTCATGGTTTTACTGAGACAGAAACATCATGTTAGTTTCAGCTTTATTCTTCTGTGCAAATAAAATGTTACTCTCTTTTTGAGGCAGGTTGATTCTCTGGAAAAAAAAAAAAATCTTGCCCAAACCACAGTTCATCTGGAGGAACCAATTCAAAATAAAAGCTGATTTATTTTTCTTGTCCCTGATACAGCATCTTCTTTTTGAGAGAAACTGAATTTGAATTTGGTTCCATTGACGTATACCAATAAGGGTTGTTCTAGTCTCAACCTTTTCTCTCTGTGCCTTTGATCATCTACAACTTATAAGGCAGCCTTCCTCTTCTCCACATTTGTCACTGACTCCATTGCCTCTGTGTGTTGTGACCAACCACTGGGATTCTACCTGGCAGCCAACTCTTAGGGCATTCCTCAGAGGCTTCTACCAGGGTGCAATGCTCTCTAATGCCTTGGATGATGGGGTGGAGTGAACCCTTAGCGAGTTTTGAGTGGCACCGCCAGCTTGGAGGGCTTGGCCAGTAAGCTGGAGAGCAGGGTTGCTGTTCTAAGGAACTTCAGATAGACTGGAGGATTGCATTGACAGGAGCTACGTGAAGGTTCAACAAAGAGAAATTCAAAGTCCTGTACCTGGGGCAGAATGACCCCTGTGCACCACAACTGGCTGGAGAACAGCTCTGCCAAAAAATCTTTGGAGCCCTGGGCAAGAGGTTGAACACAGCTCAATGGTGTGCCCTTATGGCGATGAAGTCACAGAGAGCTGGGTTGCTTCATCCTGGAGAGAAGGTTAGTGGAGGGTGGAGGTATGGAATTGCTATCTTCAGCAGAGAGGAAAGAACCAGGTGAGAGTCACCATTTAAAGTTGCAGCAAGAGAAATTTGGATGAAGTGATAGGAAAATAACATTCACTGTGAAGGTGGTAAAGCACTGGAACAAGGGTCCAGAGAGGCTATGGAATCTCCATCCTTGACGATGTTTGGAACTGGGGCTGGACACAGGCGCTCAGTAAGCTGACCTAACTTTGAAGTTAGCTCTGCTTTG